>NW_023603184.1:98080352-98113300 GCF_014898055.3 Talpa occidentalis | reverse complement strand
TTTATAAAACAGCAACTATGGCTGACATATTAATGAATTCCTAGAGCCACCTACTAAATTAGAATCAGAGGCAAATCTAGAACACTGATTAACAGTTTCCAATGTCTTTCATAGCAGTGATACAATATGCTTATATATGAACATGTCCAAATAAAATGCTGATATTGACTGTACATGTGTTGTTTGTGTGTAGTGTGTGAGTGTGACAGAGACAGAGAAAAATTGATTCAGTAAACTCTATGAAAT
Organism: Talpa occidentalis; assembly: GCF_014898055.3. Taxonomy (NCBI): domain Eukaryota; kingdom Metazoa; phylum Chordata; class Mammalia; order Eulipotyphla; family Talpidae; genus Talpa; species Talpa occidentalis. Next base: position 98,113,054 of record NW_023603184.1, on the reverse strand, counting down.
AGATTCGTTCAGTGTATATGTTACCCAATGACATTTATGTGACCTATCTTTGAGGGCGCCCTTCAGACATCCAAGAAAATTTAAAACAACAATGAAAGAGACTTTCTGTTTCTTAACATTTTCCTGACCCCATGTGATGTGCCCATTATTAATAGCTTGGATGTTCATATACTAGCTCAATTCTTTTTTTCCCACCTAATAGAATATAGATTAATCTATTGACCTTACAAGAACATCATTTCATGCCCTGGCTTCTCTTCTTTATTTTTTAACTTAACTGGGTACAAGTTGCACCCTACCTTTTCACTGTCTTGGGAAAAGAAAGGAATTAAAATGTGTCACTTCACATACAGTACTTATGGAATACCACACACCTACTGGAACCATCTATGATAGAGTTTGAGACATAAACAAAGGCAGAGTTTACCCCTGGAATTAACACGAAAAATGCATGTACCAATACTGCTATAGCTCAGGATATTGTAAACATAAAAATGAAGAGTTAAAACACCTGAAACTTAATGCTGTAATGCAATGAGAATAAAATAAAGAGAATGAAAAATTAAAAAGAGAATGAAGAGAGGTCAGAAAGCTCAGTTATATGAGCACCTATTTAGTGCTATTCAGGCACTTTGTTATATCCTAAGATTCAAATAAGGCAACAGTTATAATTTCTGTCCATGAGAAACTCAAAGTCCATAGAAAATAATGATGATACTGTTATTAAATTAGATCTTAAGCTGTAAGTTGAGCATAAATAAAAATAGAAAGTTGCTTATTCCAGGCTTAAAGGTAAAACAAATAAATACAAGGATATAAGGAAATACAGGGCATTATATAAAGAAATAATAGGGAATGGTAAATAATTCAATCTAATTGAAGGCAGGGTTGTTCCCCCTACGGAAGCAGTAAACACATATGCTTTGGCATATAACACAAACTCTCACATAGAGATGTCCTGTTAGAAGATGAAAATGTTATGTCCAGTATCAGATTAGAGGGTAAGGCTGAATATATACATCTATATAAAGCTATGGCGAATTAGGTCAAACATAAATGAGCATCAATGGGGAATAAAATAGTGAAAATGATATAATTTAAGATTAGATTGAGTAAAATGAGTCTATAAAGGCTATTGACTATGAAAAAGTAATGGGATAACTTGGAGAAATAACAATATTATAGCAGGAAAAGTAAGTAAATTGACTAACAAAATAAGGTTCAAAACAATAGAAATTGAATAGAATGGTTGATTAATAAGAGGATAAGTTAGCAGCTGGTAGACTTCATTTTTATTATTAGGTCATGAATGGATTTTAAGAAAATAATTTTTAGTGGCTTTACAGAGTCAGGGACTCTGGGACTACTTGGGAAATGAAAAAGCTAAGGAGAAAATCTAGTTTAAGATATTGAAGAGTGAAAAGAAAGAGAGAAAACTTTTTTTTTATCTTGAGGGTGAAAATATTGTTGAGGAAATTTTTATTTCAGTTAGGATTAGAGAAGCTTTGGCCCCTTTGTAAAGTAAGAATGTGAAGTCAATAGAAATAAATTAAGGATAGAAGAAAAAAAAATAAATTGAAATCCTATAGGAGACAAGAGAGGGAAGTTTCAGAAATAAAACTTTGAAAAGAGAAGAAGGGGTAGGAAGAAGAAAGTTGATGTAACCTACTTTAGGTGCCTTGTTCTTAGAAATTAAATCCTTGTTTGTAAGATAAAATATATCTTCTATTTAAATAAGTTGGTTTCTCAGAAAAGGCCTTTTGTGGAATATGGACTTTCTGAAGAAATAATCCTCCATAGTCAAGTATTTTTCAACAGCATATTTAGTCACTTTAATCTTTGAATTGAAACTAATAATACTGTTCAACATTAGACTTACTGTACATATTTCAGTTATCTATTTCTTATATAGAATGACCTGTTTAAAAACAGGCTCTACACCTGCACCCCTATGTTTATAGCAGCACTGTTTACAATAGCTAAGCTTTGGAAACAACCCAAATGCCCAAAAATAGATGACTGGATCAAGAAGATGTGGTACATATATACCATGGAATATTACTCAGCATTCAAAAAAGATAAACACATGCAATTTGCAGCAACATGGATGGCACTGGAAGGGATCATGCTCAGCGAAATAAGCCAGAAAGAAAAAGAAAAAATACCGGATGGTCTCACTCATAGCAGGAATCTAGAAAATTTAAATAAGGGACCAGGAAAATGAATAACTATAAGAAAGTGAAAATCAAAATCAACAAAAAACTATGAACCAGAGAAACTGTATGGGGGGTAGGGGGCGGGAGGGGAGGGATTGGGGTCAAAATAAGGGGGTTGCAATTGTATGGGGAATATAAAAATAAAATTTATTTTAAAAAAATAATTTAAAAAAATAAAAATAAATAAAAACAGGCTCTATTTTAAGTTTGCATAGGATTGGGCCAGCACATATCTATTGTGTGCATCTAGCTTGATTATTAACAGTTGATTTGCCAACATTTCAATTAATTATTCAAGTTCCTTCCTTTTCCTCCCTCATTTGCATAAGTACCTTCCTCAGGGTTTGTGTCAAGAAAAAACAAAGGTGATTTAATTACACACACTCTTCCCTTAGGCAAGCGAACCTCTGTTATGATGCTCCTTACTAGAAGTTCTTTCTTTCTCCTGTCTATTGACTCCCAGAGTCCTCTTGCATCTTTTCTAGATAGTCTCCTCTGAGCAGGAACTTGTACTGCCTTCCATAGGATGACAACGTGAAGGCTCTAAGGAGAGGCACAGGGAATGTTGAAGAAAACCTTTGTTCATACTGAAGCCTTTGTAATAGTTGCTTTCTCTGTTTCAATTAACTCAATTCAGTTGAGAATTGGTTGAATAGAATATCACTTTCTTGTTGCTAGACCTAACTCTATTCCACTCTATGGCAAGGTTCATGTTGCAGAGTAAAAAGAGCAGAATTAGGCATTTAGGTAGCAACCTTCCCTCTGGACTGACCTTGGGTAACATATATACAGATTTCCTCCAACCCTTTAATGTCCACTTCTTTTCTCCTGTCTTCATCTGGGGGATCACTTATAGATATCCTTATAACTTCATCACATTGCTTCTAAGCTTTATAAATGAAATAATCTTTAGCTGCTGTTCCCGGCTACTAACAAATCAATATAATACATTTTTACAACTCAAAACCTCAGAAGAGGTTAGTTGATTTTGGGTATATTCAGTGTATACTACCTTAATATTTGTGACAGTGTTTCTAGAAATTTAAGGTAAATGATATTTCATGAGTTTGTATTCTTTACAACAAGTAACAGAAATAGACTAAGGAAGATAGTAGCCCCAAAAAATGTATTGACTGTGTATATACGGGTAACTCAGATATGGTTTCAAAACAGATATCTAGAATGTTCCAATGTGTAGGTGATAAGAAGCAATGCAAAATTAGTGATTCTGGAAGGATGTGATAGAAAACAAACTTAAAACTATAACAACAACAACAATAAAAAAATTGAAATAAAGTCAATGGGAAGTATGATTTTTACATTTAGACTTTCAAAAAGAGCATAAACAGACTTTATCTCAGTAATTTCTTACGAAGTGCTACATATTTTGATATGTTGGGTGTCTCCCAGCCCAATGATTCTTCTACCTTGTATGGCTTAATGTACTCAATGCCTTCATAGTTTAGCAAATGAAAATGGATTTGAGAAGTCTTAATTTTCCTCTGGACTAATCTACTAATTTTGTCATATTGCATAGAAAGATTAATTTCTCTGTGGCATTTCTTTTAAATTATAAAATGTAAATTAATGTGTTAGTGTTATACCTAGTGGTTTCTGAAAGAAGGGATCAAATTAAAAGGAGAGAGAGTGACAATTTGAAAAGTACATGACTTTTTAGTGTGTGATTTCTGGTTTGTAAAGTAAGAATTTTCATAGCTTTTTATGGTAGGCTGAATAATGTCCCTAATTATATCTACATCTTATCCCTAGAACCTACAAATGTTACATTATGTAGCAAAAGAAATTATGGATGTGTTTATGTTAAGGATCTTGAGATAGAGCTGTCTTAAATTTTCTGATGGGCCCTAATTTAATTTCACTGTTCTTATATGAGGGAGGCAGAGAGAGATTTGAATATAGAAATAAATGGAAAGGCAGAAGCTAACGGGTGGAAGGATGCCCAGGAGTGTTCACAAACCAAAAATATAGGAGGCCCTCTGGGAACAAGGAAAGTCGAGGTACATTTTCTACCTTAGAGCCTCTGAATGAAGTGACACCATCCCTACACCTTGGTGTTAGCCCAGTAAAACTCATTTCTTACTTTTGGCCTCCAGAGCTACAGGAATAAATTTGTCTTGCTTGAAGCCACCACGCTTGTGGTAATTTTTATAGTAACAATAGGAAACTAATACACTATGTTACTAAGAATAAACGGATGAGGGCATTAGTAAGTTTGATTCCATAATGCCGATAACCTATTTTTTTCTATGTGAGTTAACTTTTGATGATTTAAAGGAAAGGAATGCATCAAGTACTTCCAGTCAACATCTGTTATTTATTCTTCAGGGCCTAATTTAAGAATCATGATGTAAACCTTATAGTCAAAGGAAAAAGACTAATGTTTCATCTTTATACATAGTTATCAGTGAACTGAAAGCACAGGTGGGGTTATTCATATTAAATTCATATTTCTTATTGTCAAGAAATATATTTGGGGTATTTATGGTTTGGAATGGCAAATAGAAAGTTCATAGTCACACTTCTAAATACCAAAGATGGTTTAAAAATTATAATGGAAGAGTAGTTTTTCTGGGCACCTTTCATTTGTTCCTCTGCAATTCTACACATGCTCTGTCTGACACCTGAGAGGTTTCTTTTTTTTAATTTTTAAATTTTTTAAAGATTTATTTATTTATGCATACAAGAACTGGGGTACCAGAGACAGAGTGGGGAATAGAACAGGCAGACTGACTGAAAAACACTGCTGAGGGGAGCAGTGGGCAAGTCAGGAGCGGTCTGCTGCACCATGTGGGTAGCTCCCTGGCCGGCCGGGGATTGAACTTATGCTCCAGAGCTGTGGATAGCTTCATAGTGCTGTGCTTAACCCTTGTGCCACGAGGGAGGCCCCTGAGAAGTTTCTTGTGGACATTGTGTCAAGAGACACCTTTGGACGCTGGCTGACTGGGATAGCCAACAATAGGCACAATCAAAAGATTGGAGGAAACAAAGAGAGTAGAGTTAGTTGCTTATGCCTCAGATACCTCTTGCAGATTGCCCTACTAGAATGTGAAGGCCATAGATACTGCCAAATGGCTCCTACTGCCTCCTGATTGCAATGATCATTTCCTCCTCTTGCTTCCTACTGCTGCTAGCCTGGGGCAGTATACCATTGCATGGTTGATTCTCTTAACCCTAATACACCTTGGAATAGGCTGTTTGTTTGCTTGCTTGCTGGATCTCTTCAGTTAATATCTCTTGTACCTTAACACACCTTTGTGAATAGGCTGTTTGTTTGTTTGTTTATTTACTTGAATGTCTTCAGTTAATATCTCTTGTCACCTGTTCTCTGCCAAAAAATATTTACTATAATGCAGGAACTGTTGAAACAATTCATGCAAGTCAGATTATTTGGTAATCACAATGAGCCTGTAAGTTAGATACTATTATGACCATATTTAAATTATGAGGATGCTGAAAATTATGCAGTTTAACTAGGTTTATGGTCAAGGGAGTTTGACTCCAGAGTTCAGCTGAGATGTATAGTAAATTAATCAATGCTTTAAAAGATAATCTCATATTTTTGGCACTATATCAAACCCCATAGACAAAATACATGGAAAAATAGAATAATTACATATAAGTCGGGAAAATTTAATTCAGATGTAAATAAAACTAAGCACAGAAGACAGGTCTGGATTTGGAAATAGTATATACATGATTCTACATATCAGAATGCTTATATCTGGTAGTAAATAAACTTTCTTTGATGAAGTTTATGAAAGTTTCATGACATGACACAGGCTTTTTGACAGTGCCATTTTGTTCCACATACCTAGCTGACTGATTTATTTTTATTTTTATTGACCTTTTTAGTTTTTTTTAACACTATAGGATTTCCCCCTCAGGTGTAGTCTCCATAGCACTCCCACCAAAGCATCAGAATCCTCCACCATAGTCCACTGTGTTCTCCCCCCACCCATTTTCACCACTGCCCCTTCTCCTCTGGATGCTTCAGATTGTGATCAGCTTTCAGAGGTTGGTTTTCATATTTGTCTTTGTCTAAGCTTCGTTTGGTTTCTCTATAGTCCACATATAAGTGACACCATCTGGTGTTTATCTTTCTCCTTCTTGCTTATTTCATAATAATATTTCACAATCCCTTCCAGCTCCATCCATGTTGCTGCAAATGGCATGTGTTTATCTTTTTTGATTACTGAGTAGTATTCCATTGTGTATGTGTACCAGATCTTCTTCATCCATTCATCTGTTTGGGGGCACTTACATTGTTTCCATATCTTAGCTATTATAAACAGTGCTGCAAAAAACATAGAAGTGCAGGTTTTCTTTTGAATTAGTGTTTTTGTATTATTTGTGTAGATACCTAGGAGTAGAATTACTAAGTCATCTGACAGTTCTGTATTTAGTCTTTTGAGAAAACCCCACATAGCTTTCCACAGGGGTTAGACCAGTCTACATTCCCACCAACAATGTAAGAGGGATCCTTTTTCTCCACACCCATTGCCAGCACTTGTTGTTTCGGGTTTTTTTGATATGGGCCATTCTCACAGGTGTGGGATGGTATCTGATTGCTTTGATTTGCTTTCCCCTCATGATAAGCATGGATGAGCATTTTTTCATGTGCCTATTGGCCACCTATATGCCTTTGGAGAAGTGCCTATTGGCATTTCTGCCCATTTTTTGATTGGTTTATTGATTTTCTTTTTGTTGAGTTGTAGGAGACCTTTGTAGGTCTTTGATATCAATCCTTTGTCAGATGTATGGTGTGCAGATATTTTCTTCCATTCAGTAGGGCGTCTCTTCATTTTGGTTATGGTCTCTCTCACTGCACAGAAGCTTTTTAGAAGACTGATTTCTAATAGCATCAATAAAGATCACTTACAGCCTATATCAAGAGTCAGCAAACTAGGTCCTTGCATAGCTGCTTTTGTTGAAAATAATTGGGGAATGAATAATATTTGTGACATGTAAAAATAATAAATTTTGAAGTTTAGTTTCCATAAATAAAGTTGTATTAGAACATGTGTGCTCATTTTTAAAATAATGTCCATACCAATTTTCATGCTACAACAGATTTGCTTAGTTAAAAGAAACCATAAAAGGGCCTCCCCGGTGGCGCAGCGATTGAGCGCCGGGCTGCGAAGCTGCCCGCAGCCTCTGCAGCGCCGGTTCGATCCCCGCCTGCTCCCTGGCCACCGGAGGAGGGTCTCACATGGCACGCAGACCTCTCCTGCCACCTGCTGCTCCCCTCAGCAGTGTACTTCGTTGGTCTGCCTGTTCTGTTCCCCACTCTGGCTCTGGTGAATTCTTTCACCCTCCCGCGCTTCTGACTGTACCCAGTGCTTGTATAAATAAATAAATAAATCTTAAAAAAAAAAAAAGAAACCATAAAAGCCCCAAAGAGGGGGGGCTTCCCTGGTAGCACAGGGATTAAAGACAGTACTATCAAGTTGTTGGCAGCCACTATATCACAAGTTTGATCCCCAGCCAGGGAGCTAACCCACATGGTGCAGCTAACCATTTCTATATTGTCCACTGCTCCCCTCAGCAGTGTACTTCAGTAGAGCTGCCTGTTCTGCTCCCCAGCTTTGTCTCTGGTGAATCCTCTCACCCTCTACACCTCTGGTGAATCCTCTCACCCCCTCAGCAGTGTACTTCAGTAGAGCCGTCTGTTCTGCTCCCCAGCTTTGTCTCTGGTGAATCCTCTCACCCCCTACACCTCTGGCCTGTACTCCAGTTCTTTTTTGCATAAATAAATCTTTTTTAAAAACCCTAAAGTGTAAGACAGCTACTTAATAGTCCTTATGGAAACTAAGTTAAAAACCTCTGGCCTATAAACTGATATGTACTATAATTGCAAACTACAGATGGTTGATAGAATTTAAACTTCTGGATGAATGATCTTATACAGAAGTTATAAAAATATTAGGTGTATCTACATCAATTGTATAGCCTCCTAATTTTACTCTTTTTTTCATTTGACTTTTTTTTAATCTTTTCTAGGTATATAGTTTTGTCTGTAAATAATTATGGTAATTATATCTAGTTTTTCCCCAGTACTTACTTGTAATCAATAGTTCCTCTACTTTCTTCTAATCAATGTCCTCTTCTAATTATACTTAGAGATTTTTTTTTGGAAAATGTGAGTGAACATTTTTAGTTTTTTCCTAACTTATATAATATTTATAATATTTCATCACTGAAATATATTTAGAGCAGCATGAAAATGATATATTGACATTTGATTTCAGACAGTTTATCCAATAAGGAGGTTTCTTTTGTTTCTCTTTACAAGGTATATTTCTAATAATTTACAAATATTGTAAATTTCAAATATCGTATCATTTTTGCATTACTATATTCAAGGTCTTTTTAAAAATATTTATTTATTTATACAAGAACGGGGATACAGGCCTGATGTGCGGGAGGGTGAGAGGATTCACCAGAAACAGAGCAGGTAACAGAACAGGCAGGCAGACTGAAATACACTCCTGAGGAGACCAGCAGGTGAGACAGGAGACGTCTGCCCCACCATGTGGGTATCTCGCCAGCTGGCTGGACGCAAACCCGCACTGCAGAGGCTGAGGACAGCTTCACAGTGCTGCTCTCAACTGCCTGCACCACCAGGGAGACCTCCAAGGTCATTTTTTATTATTATTTTATTAAGTAGTTGATTTATTTTATTTAAAATTGTTATCTATTCATTAGTGGGGTTAGCTGTAGGGTCTGCTTTTTATAGTTTTACTATCAATTTTATATTTGATGTCTTTTGAAAAGAAGACTTGAAACATAAGTTTTGAGTAATTTTTCATGATCTAGACTGTCAGTTTAGAAGTATGTAAAATGCTTCTAGATAATGTCAATATTTGTTTTCTTGAAGATATCAACATTATCTAAAAAGTAGCACCCTGTATTTTTATTTTATTTTTACTAAAGTAACACTGGTTTATGCTACAGCATGAGTGCCGTTCAGGAGTGCAGTTTCATACCTTGTAAAGAGTTAACACCACAGCAACCAAAGAGCTGTCATTGCCTTCCTCCAAGAGCCAATCGAACCCCTCTGCCCTTTCTATTACCCTCTTCCCTCCTGGAAACCACCATTCTTTTGCCAGCATCTAAGGGCTTGTTTTGTTTTTTCATTTTATTTATTTCCATATATTCTACATTTGAGTGAAATGATATGGTATTTGTCTTTGTGATTTATTTCCCTTAGCATAATCCCCTTAAGGCCCACCTCCATGTTTCTGTAAATTACATGATTTCAGGGGCTTTTTTAATAGCTTAGCAGTATTCCATTGTGTAATATAATGCATCATCTTTTTTCACTCATTCATTCATCTATGGCCATCTAGATTGTCTCCATGTCTTGACTATTGTGAATGAACTGCAGTAAACATGGGGTGCACCCTATGTTTTATAGCAGCACTATTTATAGTAGCTAAGCTGTGGAAACAACGCAAATGCCCAAAAATAGATGACTGGATCAAGAAGATGTGGTACATATACACAATGGAATATTACTGAGCAATCAAAAAAGATAAACTCATGCAATTTGCAGCAACATGGATGGAGCTGGAAGGGATCATGCTCAGCAAAATAAGCCAGAAAGAAAAAGAAAAATACTGGATGGTCTCACTCCTAGCAGGAATTTAGAAAATCTAAAAAAAGGAAACCTAAACCAGGAAAAAGACTAATTATAATAAAGTAAAAATCAAAATAAACAAACAAACCAGAGAAGATACACTATGGGGGACGGGAGGGAGTAGGAGGGATTATGGTCAAAATAAGGGGGGGTGGGAATTGTATGGGGACTATAACCAAGATGAAAAGGCACAAATTGTGCAAAAATGAAAAATGATGTAAAAAATATATAAAATAAAATTTAAAAAAATAAGCATAGGGTGCATATATTTTTTTGAATTAGCCTTTTCAAATTATTATAATAGTTACCTGGGTATGAAATTGCTGGCTGACATGGCAGTTCTATTTTCAGTTTTTTGAGGAAAGTTCAAACTGTTTTCCATAATGACTCTACCCTATTTTCACCAAAAATATGCAAGGGTTTTTCTTTTTAAAAAATATTTTTCATATTTTTTTTCATGTTTTTCAGTTCATTTCCTTGTAATTTGCCTCATTAAGTTTCCTACCCCTTAGTCCATTTTGACAATTTCACTCCATTCTCTTTTCCATTTGACAATTCACTATGTCCTAGAGGGCTTTAAAGATTTATATTTTAAGAAAATTATATCATGTTTCATAGTCAATAGTCTGTGTTAGATCTCCAAATTTTCTATACCTTCTAGAGTGTATTGAGATTGGCTTTTTTTTATTCTAATTGCATAAATGTTTGCTGCTTTGTGTCATCTATAAAACAACATTGGATCAGTTTTAGAAATTATACAAGAAGTTATTTTCAGTACAGGAGAAAGTTTGGCACATAGCTATTGACATAGTAATAATGACTATTTTCTTCAAATCTACAATGGCTTCTCTTTGTTTTCATAACTCGATCTCTATAAATGAGAGAAATTAATATATGTCCTTTACAATAGTGTTGAATTTCTAACATTTTTGCATAATAATGTACTATCACTAGCATATCTATTGAAAAATTTAGATTTACAAATATTGTTCTTTTTATTTAGCCATTACACTTATTTATCTATATCCTTACTTATCCCTTTCAATTGTTTTTCCCTTTAAATATATTTTGTCTCTTTTTTGAGTTGATTTTGAGTTGATTTTTGTGTATGGTGTGAGGTAGTGGTCAAGCTTCATTCTTTTGCATGTAGCGACCCAGTTTTCCCAGCACCATTTATTGAACAAACTTTCTTTGCTCCAATGCATAGTCTTTGCTCCTTTGTCAAAGATTAGTTGACCATAAATCTGTGGGTTTATTTCTGGATTTTCTATTCGATTCCATTTGTCTGTATGTCTGTTCTTGTTCCAATACCATGCAGTTTTGATGATTATGGCTTTGCAGTATAGTTTGAAATCTGGGAGTGTGATGCCTCCATTTTTTTTTCAGGAGAGCTTTGGCTATTTGGGGTTTTTGGTGATTCCATATGAATTTCATCAATAATTGTTCTATTTCTTTGAAGAATACCATTGAGATTTTGATTGGAATAGCATTGAATCTGTATATTGCTTTTGGTAGGATGGCCATTTTAATAATGTTTATTCTTCCAATCCATGAGCAGGGGATATCTTTCCATTTCTTTGTGTCTTCTTCTATTTCTTTTAACAGTGTTTTATAGTTTTCTTTGTATAGGTCCTTTACCTCTTTTGTTAGATTTATTCCCAAATATTTGATTTTTTTTGTTTCGATAATAAAAGGGGTGGTTTTGAATCAACTCAAAATGGATTAAAGAACTAGACATAAGACCTGAAACCATAAAATACATAGAAGGAAATATAGGCGAAACACTACGGGATTTGCACATCAAAGACATCTTTACAGACACATCACCCAAAGCAGTGATAGTGAAGAGAAAGATAAACAGCTGGGACTACATCAAATTAAAGAGCTTCTGCACAGCAAAAGAGACAATAACAAAAACAAAGAGAAACCCCACCAACTGGGAGAACATTTTTGCACCCAACACTAATGATAAAGGACTGATCACAAAAATCTGCAAAGAGCTGATGAGACTCAGCAACAACAAAGAAAATAATCCAGTCAAAAATGGGCAGAAGAGCTAAAAAGAAACTTCTCTGAAGTGGAAATGCAAATGGCCAGCAGACATATGAAAAAATGTTCAACATCACTTGTCATCAGGGAAATGCAAATCAAAACTACCTTGAGATACCATCTCACACCAGTGAGAATGGCACATATTAAAAAAAATAGCAACAACAAATGTTGGCGAGGATGTGGAGAAAAAGGAATTCTTGTGCACTGTTGGTGGGAGTGCAAACTGGTCCAACCACTATGGAGAGCTGTGTGGAGATTTCTGGACCTACCAAACATAGAGCTTCCATATGATCCAGCAATTCCACTCCTAGGTATTTACCCAAAGGACACAGAAACATCAATTCCAAAGAGCACCTGCACTCCTATGTTTATAGCAGCACTGTTTACAATAGCTAAGCTTTGGAAACAACCCAAATGCCCAAAATAGATGACTGGATCAAGAAGATGTGGTACATATATACCATGGAATATTACTCAGCATTCAAAAAAGATAAACACATGCAATTTGCAGCAACATGGATGGCGCTGGAAGGGATCATGCTCAGCGAAATAAGCCAAAAAGAAAAAGAAAACTACCGGATGGTCTCACTCATAGCAGGAATCTAGAAAACTTAAATAAGGGACCAGGAAAATGAATATAAGAAAGTGAAAATCAAAATCAACAAAAAACTATGAACCAGAGACACTTTTTGGGGGGGGGGCGGGAGGGGAAGGATTGGGGTCAGAATGGGGCGTTTGCAATTGTATGGGGGAATATAAAAATAAAATTTAATATTAAAAAAATAAAATAAAATAAAATAGATTCAGCACAGTGGGTTGAAGATCCTGAGAACAGTGCTTAAGCAGATTCTTGGGTACATATGTAAGACTCTTGGAAAAGAAGATAGTGAACTGAAGGAAATGTGTAAATTCTTCTTTTTCTGGGTCTGTATGCTAATCATGATCTATGATAAATCTCTTGGTTAATTGTTTTCTCCTGAATTGTGAAACTATACCCCCATAATCCCTGCCTGTATATACTTATTTGTTTGCTTCAATTTCTTCTTGATGACTCCATTGAAAGTATATTTAATGATTTATTAAAATACTATCTCTGTTAAAAAATAAATAAATAAATAAATAAATAAATATATTTTGTCTCTGATAACATTGCTAAACCTACATTTTTGTTTGTATTTGCCGAATATATTTTTTGCCTTTTTTTATTTTTATTTTTGGCAATTTGTTCCATGCTTCTTTTAAATAAACAGCATCTGTTCAACTTTTGCTTTGTGATCTAATTTGGTACTTTTGTTATTTAATTTGAATAAACCAATTCACAATTTATTGTCATAAACGTTAGGTATATTTGTTATCATACATTTTAGGTTATTCTGATAACTTCTTAAGGGGTTTCACCTTTTACCTGTTAGTATATTTCCTGATTTACCTATTGTGCTTATCCACTATAGTTTTTTTTTCCTTTTGCCTCTTTTTCTCCTGTTTTTTTCCTACTTATTCAGAATATACACATAACATTGTTTTCATTATTTTAAATCATCAGCATTATAAGTGAAACATATCTTTTTTCCTTTGTATGTTTCTTTAGATTCCATGTATGAGTGAAATTCAGTATTTATTTGTCTTTGAAACTAACCCAAAACAACCCCTTGAAATCTGACTGTAGAATTAAAGCTATCAAAAAGGGAGGGAGGTGGATAGCAAGTCATACTTTTAAAAAGCATAACTTGGTATTTCCTACTAGTTTAATGAAATGTTCATCAGTACATTGTTTTATAACCATGTTGACAACAATGATTTAAATTTAGTCTTGTGGTTTAAATCCATGCCCTGAGGGTTCTTTTATATTATATTCCCTCCCTTTTTTCCATCATGTCTTTAGAACTGAAGTATACCTTAGAATCATCTTTTCTGGGCCTCCCGGTGGCGCAGCGGTTGAGCGCTGGGTTGCGAAGCTGCCCGCGGCCTCTGCAGCGCGGGTTCAATCCCCGGTTGCTCCCCGGCCACTGGAGGAGGGTCCCACATGGCGCGCAGACCTCTTCTGCTGCCCGCTGCTCCCCTCAGCAGTGTACTTCGGTCCTTCTGCCTATTCTGCTCCCCGCTCTGGCTCTGGTGAATTCTCTCACCCTCCCGCGCTTCTGACTGTACCCAGTGCATGTATAAACAAAACAAACAAACAAACAAACAAATAAATAAATAAAACATGCCTCTATAAAAAAAAAGAAAAGAATCATCTTTTCTTTTTTAAAGATTTATTTTTTAAAACTAGCAACAACAAATGTTGGCGAGGGTGTGGAGAAAAAGGAACTCTTCTGCACTGTTGGTGGGAGTGTAAACTGGTCCAACCACTATGGAGAGCTCTGTGGCGATTTCTTGACCTACTAAACATAGAGCTTCCATATGATCCAGCAATTCCACTCCTAGGTATTTACCCAAAGGACACAGAAACATCAATTCCAAAGAGCACCTGCACCCCTATGTTTATAGCAGCACTATTTACAATAGCTAAGCTTTGGAAACAACCCAAATGCCCAAAATAGATGACTGGATCAAGAAGATGTGGTACATATATACCATGGAATATTACTCAGCATTCAAAAAAGATAAACACATGCAATTTGCAGCAACATGGATGGCGCTGGAAGGGATCATGCTCAGCGAAATAAGCCAGAAAGAAAAAGAAAAATACCGGATGGTCTCACTCATAGCAGGAATCTAGAAAACTTAAATAAGGGACCAGGAAAATGAATAACTATAAGAAAGTGAAAATCAAAATCAACAAAAAACTATGAACCAGAGACACTGTATGGGGGGTAGGGGGCGGGAGGGGAGGGATTGGGGTCAAAATAAGGGGGTTGCAATTGTATGGGAATATAAAAATAAAATTTATTATAATAAAAAAAGATTTATTTTTTATTTATTTATGCATACAAGAATTGGGTTGTAGGCCAGAGCTGGGGAGGTGAGCGGATTCACCAGAGACAGAATGGGGAGCAGAACAGGGAGATCTATTGAAATACACTGTTGAGAGGAGCAGCAGGCAGGAACCATGTGGGTTAGCTCCCTGGCCAGGGTTTGAACTCATGCCACAGTGGCTGGCGATAGCTTGATAGTGTTGAGACTTTAACCCCTGTGCCACCAGGGAGACCCTAGAATCATCTTTTTTTTGAAGGATACATTTATGCTTTATTTCTTAAACTCTTGCTATATGAGACTGTTTCGCTAATGCCTTCATATAGAAATGAGAATTTTAGTTGCTATGCAAATATTTTTTTTCTCTAAAATATCACATTCTTGCATTCTCTGACATCTAATGTGAGGAAGATAAGATACAGTCAGAAGTATATTTATTTTTCCCTCCTAAGAAACGAAGCATTTTTCCTTACCAAAATCTTGAAGAATTTGTATCTCTGTCTTTTAACTTTCGCTTAACATTGTATATCTATATTTTGGTAATGATCATTAATTTGTCTGCTATTCAATGATCCCTTTTGATTTATGCATTCATTTTAGGACCCTATTCTTTCTTGAGTTTGGAAATTATTGCAACTACTACGTTTGCCTTAATTTCTCATTTTTAAATTACCATCTTTAATTATAGCACTTTTGGTCTTTATTCTCATACTTTAGAAATGTTTCATCATTTCTATCTCATTTTCTTTTTTCTCTTAGATCTGTAGAAAATTCTTGAGTTGGTCTTAACATTTAATTTTCTGCATTTTCAAACTGCTTCTTGCTGTTTATATTGCACTTTAAAATTTGGCCATTTTTAAGAGTTCTTCCAGCCTCCAGTTGGATTCTTTTGCTGTCAGCTTTACTTTAATATTTAAAATATCTTATTAATCAGAGCACATTTCAACATTAAAATGACCTCCTCTGTTCCTGGTAGTAATTCTATTTCATCAAGTGGTATCTGCAATGATTATTGAGGACAAACCCCTCATTTTGAATTACCTATTATTTTATCTGTCTGGTGGTTTTTCTCTGCTTACACAGTTTTATAGAGGATATGCTGTGCTGTATAACTTGAGGTTTAAGATGGGGTCTATCAAGTATTGTTGGTTTACTATAAGCATCTAAAAATCATTTAGGCAGAAGAGTATGCTTTAAACTCCCAGTTGTTTTAACTTTGCTAGTTCAAAGAAGCAAGTGCCCCAAGTAAAGAACTAATCACAGCAGGGACTGTGTAGTTTTAGCAGCTAAAACCAGTCTTTTGAAGCAATGCATTATTTCCAGAATTCAGTTTTCTTCATGAGAGGCAATGTTCTTGTTCTTTGTCTGGTGCGGTTGTCAGCATGTATTGTAAGCTAGACCCAGACTTTATCATCTAGTGAACATCCCAGGAATATTGGTGAAGTCTGCAGAATCCTACTGTTGCTGCAAAACTTACTCCTCCTCCAACCATTGATGGAATCCAGTTGTGATTATGCTATTATAGAGGTACATCATTCATTTACTTCTGAATTAAGCTGATCTTCCTTAAGCCTGCAGTCCTGCATGTGTTTGCATTTTCTTCAGTCTGTTCCTGCTGAACTATATCTAGAAAAAGACACTTTGGCATGCACAGATCTCTCTTCCTAGTTTCCAGCAGTGTTACACATTTTCTCTCCCTAGCTCATTTCAGAACATGCAATGCTCTTTTCTCTTGCATCTGGCACATAAGAGGGTGGTGATTTGGAGGGAGAGGGATTAGATGTCTGTGATCAAGTAACTATTTTACCCATAAATAAATGTCTTTAAATCCTAAGACTATTCATAAATAGTGGAGACATAATAGAAGCATTTATTGACTCTAATAAATATGTATTTTATTTACTTAACAAAAACAATTTCTATTTTTGTCATCTTTCAGTTCAAATAACTTTGTACCCTCTCTTTTAAAATGTTTCATAGTTTTTCTTTGTCTTTAGAGATGACAAATCATTACCAGTGAAAAGAAAATTGTATTAAGAGTTAAAAAAAAAAATGGAGCTTTGGTCCCAGTTCTCACATTAACTACCTGTACTCTTAAATTCTATAAATTTCCATTTTATTACTCATAAAATGAAAGAAGTGCTAAAGTTACTAAAGTGCCTTGTAACTATATTCTGCTAATCCACATTAATAGAACCACTACTAAACTGATACCCACAAAAAAAAAACACTGATACCCAGATTCTACAGAGTAAATCAACAAGGAAGAGTCAAGATTAATTTCTCTTTTAAATAGTAGGAGGTTGCTCAAGACTTCAGTTCACCAGTAAAACAGAGAACTTGTAAGAGTAGGTAACCAGCATGCTGTGAAATGGTTTACCTTGGCTTTGCTCTGTTAACTTTCTCTGTTATATTGATCTACTTGTGGAAACAAAATATACTGATGTACTTCAATGAAACTATACTTATGAGGTGAGAGTGTATTGAGAAATGTTGCATATGGACCTTTTTCTGCTGCAAACTATGTCTGACAGAGAGTATTACTGTGGTTCTGTATTACCTCCTTTGATGTCTTTCCTGAACCTTCCATGGCTCTAGTCACTGTATCACTGCTTATGATATTGAATGAAATTTAGTTGAACAAGAGAAAAGGAATATTTTTTCAGTTATACTGTAGTGTTCCTTTATAATTAATTGTAATTGTTCACTGTTTCTCTTGGTATCAATCTGAACAATGGAAATGGTTTTAGGGTGTTTTTGTTATGCTTCAAATATATTGCCACGAAATTACCACCCTAATCAAGACATCAATCACCTCTATTTCCCTAGATCTCTTTCCCAGTTAGTCCTTCCAACTCCCAAAGAAAACTACTCTTCTGATTTCTATCACCACAGCTTAGTGATATTGCCTCAGAAAGTCACATAAATGAAACAAAGTCTGTACCACTTTTTTCTTGGCTTCTTTCACTCAAAACAATTTCTTTAGATTCAATCATTCTGTTGTAATTCATAAATAACATTTTGTTGTTGAGAAATATTCAATTGTATAAATGCATCTTAATTTAATTTCTTTCACATATTGATGGACATTTGACCTGGTTCTGGATTTTCGTTATTATGAAAAAGACTGCTATGAATATTCTTGAATTGGCTTTTTTGTGGGTGTATATTTTCACTACTCTTGAAATTGTGCAGACAGGATTAAAATCAAGATCCAAAGATATGCTATTTTCAAGAGATACATCTTAAGTATAATAATACAGGCAGATTGAAAGTGAAAGAATAGCAAAAGATAGCATATATAAGCACTAAGCAAAAGAAAAGTGATATGGCTATATTAATATGAAATAAAGTAGATTTCAAGACAAGGAATAACAGTGATTCCTTCATAGATATATAGGGGCAAATTTGTAACAAAACAAAACAATCTAAATGTGTATGACAAGAAATATTACAAAACAAGAAAAAATTGATAGAACTGAAGTAAATAGTCAAATGCACAATTATTTTTAGAATTTTAGCAAACTCTCAGCAATTGATGGGAAAAAATTGCTAATATAAAAGGCATGAATAATAACAACTTTTAAACATGAGAGCTTAGTTGACATTTGTTGAACATTACACTTAATTGCAAAATATATAATTTGTATTATACAATTTAGTATTTTTCCTTGGTTCTGTTTTTGTTTTATTTATTTATATTTAGGTAACAATGGTTTACAGCACTGTCTATTATTTAGAGATACTGGATCACACCTTCAGATGTCTGTTACCACACCACATGCACCACCAAGTGCATAGTCCTCCATCAGAGTTCATTGTGGTCCCTCCAGCCTTGCTCTCCCCACTCCATTTCCCTCTCTGCACAGATTTCTAGGGTTTGTTATCAGTTTGGTTTGGTCTGAGTTATTTTGCTTAGCATTATACTCTCCAGTTCCATCCATGGTAGCTTAGAGGCTAAAGTTTATGTTTTTTTTACTAGCTGAATAATATTGCATGTGTACATAAAGCACATCTTCTTAATCCATTCATCTGTTGTTGGGCTCTTAGATTGCTTCCAAAACTTGGCTATTGAAAAGAGGGGTGCAATGGAGATAGGAGTGCACATATTTTCTCTGCCTAGCTCATTTCAGAACATGCATTGCTCTTTTCACTTGCCTCTGGCTATGGACTTGTCATATGTGACCTTTATTATGTTATGTTCCTTCTATCCTGAAAATTTCAAAGTCCTTCATCATAAATGGATGTTGAACTTTGTCAGATGATTTCTTAGCATCTATTGATATGATCATATGGTTTTCATTTTTCTTTTTGTTGAGGGGTTGGATTACATTAATTGATATTTGGATGTTGAGCTATCCTTGTGCGCTTGGAATAAATCCCACTTGGTCATGATGAATTACCTTTTTTGATGCATTGTTGGATTCTGTTGGCTAGGATTTTATTGAGGATTTTTGCATCAGTGTTCATTAGAGAGATTGGCCTGTAGTTTTCTTTTTTGTGTTGTCTTTGTATACGTGTAATGTTGGCTTCATAAAATATATTTGATAGTATTCCTTCCCTCTCAATTTTTTCAAAGAGTTTTATATTTGTAAGAATTTGTTCACTTCTTCAGGTTTATTCAATTTACTGACCTACATATACTGATAGCAATCTTTTATGATTGTCTGTATTTGTATATCTGTAATGTCTGCATTAACTTCTCCTCTTTCATTTCTGATCTTATTTAATGGCGTTTTCTCCCTGTTTTGTTTTGTGAGCTTAGCTAGAAATTTGTCTATTTTTTTTAAAGAACCAGCTTTTGATATTGTTAATCTCTTGGACTGTCTTTTTATTTTTGTTTCATTTATTTCTGCCCTAATTTTTATTATTGAAGTCCTTCTGTTAGCTTTTTTTTTAAAGATCCATTTATTCATACAAAAACTGGGGTGCAGATCAGAGGTGCAGGAGGGTAAGAGAATCCACCAGAGACAGAGTGGGGAGCAGAACAGGCAGACTGACTGAAATACACTGCTGAGGGGAGAAGCGGGCACGACAGGAGAGGTCTGCCGCGCCATGTGGGTTTCTCCCTGGCTGGCCGGGAATTGAACCTGCATTGCAGAGGCTGCGGACAGCTTCACAGTGCTGCGCTTAATCTGCTGCACCACTGGGGAGGTCCCCTTCTGTTAGCTTTTGATTTTGTTTGTTCATCTTTTTCTACATTCTTTTTTTTTTTAAAAGATTTGTTTATTTATGCATACAAGAGCTGGGGTACAGGCCAGAGGTGTGGGGGGTGAGAGGATTCACCAGAAACAGAGTGGGGAACAGAACAGGCAGATTGACTGAAATACACCATTGAGGGGAGCAGTGGGCGAGTCAGGAGAGGTCTGCTGTGCCATGTGGGTAGCTCCCTGCAACTCATGCTGCAGAGGCTGCGTATAGCTTCATAGGTTGTGTCTTAACCCCTTGTGCCATCAGGGAGGCCCTTTTTCTACATTTTTAAGATGAGAAATAAGTGATTTATTTGAACTCGTTCTTGTTTCTTGATATAGGACTGTATTGCCATATACTTATGTGTGTGTATATATATATTATATTATTGTATGTTATAATATAATATTATGTATTATTGTTATATATCATTATATTATTTTTATATATATATAAATTTTAATAAGTGCTCTATTCCCTTCTCTCTTCCCCTTCTGGAATACCCATTATTATTATGTTGCCTTGCCTCATGGAGTTGGCTAACTCTCTAATTATTTCTTTTTTCCCTTTATTATGTCTTTATTCTTCCACCTGGGTTCTTTGTGCATCATTATCATTGAGGTCACTGATTAGATCTTCCATTTAGCCTATTCTGCTTCTATACCTTTTTCCAGAATTTTATTATCACCCCTCTTGATCTTTTTGTATCCTGCATATCTGTTGCTTTCTTATTTAAAGTTTTGGTTTCTGTTTTTTGTTAAAAATTTTAGTTCTCAGGACATTCATTTATTTTTCTGACTTTTATATCTTTGATCAGCTTTTCTGTGTTTTCTTCCATTTATTTGATTTTCTTTATCATGACAATTTTGAACTCTGATAGGAAGAAAAGATTTTCCATGTGTTTGTGGTTGGACTCTGGAAAGTCGTTCTCTCCAAGTGGCGACATATTCCCTTGAGGACTGAAGGTGGCATGTGTTGTATTTTTCTGTCTGCCCATTTTTGCAGCTTTCCACTTGCTATTTTTAAAAAGGTGTCCTTAGTAGTAAATTAAAGGGTACGGAACTTCTACTTTTCCAGCAGAATACACTGATTTTTTGTTGTTGTTGTTGTTAGCTTTTCCTGTCTTTATAAGATTTTAGATATTTGGCATTTTCAGGTTTCTGGATCTTATGTACAGGGAGAACTAATTTGCAACTAGTGAGTCAGGAATGGGGGAGGGGCTGGTGGGGGCAGTCAATGGTGAAACTTGGTATGTATGGCATGGCCAGTAGCCCTTCTCTCTTGGGTACTAGAGCCTTGTATGTGCCATCAGCACGTGGTCAACAAAGTCAGCACATGTCCTGAGGAAATGGAGGAAAAGAGTGAATTCCAGAGCACTTCCCTCTTCATTGAAGACCTGGTCAACCTGGTCCATCCCAGCTCCTCTACCTACCTTTACACCACTCATCTCTCCTTCCCCAGGACCATGACCCAAACTTGGTACCACAACTCCATGGTTTGCAAGACAGGTACCTGTCCTGGCCCCTAGTCCCTAAATGTCTCTCCACCTACCTTTTTTTGGATGGAGTTGATTATCCTCAGGGTCCCTTCTGTCCCTTCTGTCCATGTTGGTCTCTGATGTCCAAAAGGTACTCTAGTTTTACCCCAAGTCACAGAAATCTATGGGTCCGGTGCTCCGCAGATTATCTTCCCAGGAGCAAAGCTGGGAAGCTTCTCTGCCACCATCTTGGTCTGAACATTTTGGGTTACCAGAAGATTAAATATGTGTTCTAAGGTCAGCTAAGATACACCACAATCTTTATTTCCTTGTTTTCTTTTTCCTCAATACACCTAGAATGTATTATTTCAAATTTACCTGAAATAGTCACCAAAGACTATATTCTAGGCTATAAGATAAGTCTCAGTCCACTTCAGAGTGTTTGACCACAATGAGATTAAATTAGAAACTAATAACAATTAAATATGTACAGAAGCTTCTATTTTCAAAGTTAAGTAATACATATCTCAATCAATCCATGAATCGAGAAAACTTAAGAAAATTAGGAAATTTTAGAAATTAGAAATCCTGACTTTTAACCACTCTGATGCTTCAAGAACAGACTAATCAAGTTAACATTTCATTCTTTTCCAAAGACTTAAGGAAGAGGATGAGAAGAAAAAAAGCCTGAAAATTATTGGGATCATTCTCATTATCAGCCAATATTATTTTCTATGATTGTAATAACAATGAATGTTGACTAAATAAAGAGGTAAATACCCCTTCAAGGTTGATAAAGAGAATGCTAAATACATATTTTAGCGATATTTCTCTGGTAAATCCATGATAGAAGTGTGTATGGTGCTTCCATTTACATTCAATGAAACACTAGCAGAAATAGTCTGGATAGTGTTAATATTGACAGAAATTACAAATAAAGAATAAGCTGGATGGTGAGTAAGGAGTTGAATATGAATAGACAACCAAGAAAAGTTGTGAAATTTTTGTTCTGAGATCTGAGACAAAACCATCTGTCTGATTGTAGTTTAATCCTTAATGAATATAAGTAGTCTGACTAAATGATCTCTTGGGAGGCCACTTTCCAAACACAAAGCCTATCATTTTATTTATTTTTTTTTTATTTTTTTTTATTTATTTTTTTTTTTATAGAGGCATGCTTTATTTATTTGTTTGCTGGTTTGTTTGTTTGTTTTGTTTATACATGCACTGGGTACAGTCAGAAGCGCGGGAGGGCGAGAGAATTCACCAGAGCCAGAGCGGGGAGCAGAGCAGGCAGAAGGACCGAAGGACACTGCTGAGGGGAGCAGCGGGCGGCAGGAGAGGTCTGCGCGCCATGTGGGACCCTCCTCTGGTGGCCGGGGAGCAGCCGGGGATCGAACCAGCGCCGCAGAGGCCGCGCGCAGCTTCGCAACCCAGCGCTCAACCGCTGCGCCATCAGGGAGGCCCCAAAGCCTATCATTTTAATTAGCATTGACTATGATGCCAACACCGGGGGGTTGGGGGGGGGTGGAAATTGTTCAATACCACAAAGAAAAGAAGGGAATTATTCTAAATCTAAGTCCTATCTTTTAATTTACAAATTCTCTTATTTGAAATATTTTCTTTATAGAAGCTCAAAATCCTCCCTCTGTGTGTATGTGTGTATCTGTGCCTGTGTGTGTCTTTTATGAGAAACCAAAAGAAAATTCAGTTTGCAATTTGTGATCATGATTTGAACTTTTCAAAAACGATGTGAGTCATTCTTTGCCCTTTGATAATTTCCAAGCAACGAGGCTGCTTTAACAGATCAGCTCTTGCTTTTAATGATTTCAGTATATTTTGTTTGGTTGGATGTAAGAAAAATAAATGAGAAATGTCATTCATGAGTATAAGTCTGGAAATGAATATGTAGAAGGCAAATGATCACTTTATTGAGAAGAGGTATGTTTTCCTGAGTCTTTTGCCCTTTTCCCTTCTCAAGCCTGCTGTTTTTCCTGTTTTAGTTTACAGATGAGACTAGTGCAGCAATATGGTGGAGGAGTGGAAATCACATGATCTGACATATGTGGGCTGCTGCATCTAGGTACATGGATAGAAAGCTGCTCAGCATCAACCATTTTATGAGTTCTACTAACTCTTATAATTCACATACATGGTGTTATATAGGAAAACTTTTGAAAATGGAATGCAAGAGATTCTTTTTTATTTAAAATGCCTTTCTCCATTCATCCCTATAGGCAAAAATTAATCTAATCATAGTAAGAAAAAGTAGAAAATGAGTAAACGATGTTATAATACTTTGTAGTTCAAAAGATTTTTACTTCAATAATTCCTGCCAGGACAGGAATTATTTGTATTCTAAAAAGGAGAAAAAAGGAAAGAACGAAGGGAGGGAGGAGGGGAGGAACGAAGGAAGGAGGAGGGAGTCTAAGAGTCCAGAGATTAAGTGAACTGAGGAGCAAACTGGCTAATTCTCTATTTGTTCCACCTAAAGTATATAGGAGTGGGCCTCCCCTGGTGGCGCAGCGGTTGAGCGCTGGGCTGCAAAGCTGCCCGCAGCCTCTGCAGCACTGGTTTGATCCCTGGCCACTGGGTGAGGATCCCACATGGCGCGCAGACCTCTCCTGCCATGCCCGCTGCTCCCCTCAGCAGTGTACTTCGTCCATCTGCCTGTTCTGCTCCCTGCTCTGGCTCTGGTGAATTCTCTCACCCTCCCGCACCTCTGACTGTACCCAGTGCTTAAATAAATAAATAAATAAATAAAGTATATAGCAGTAATTAGAATTTAGGGAATGTTCTGGTGAAGGTAGCTGTCAACACATTAAATAGACTGAAGCATTACCAGTATATTTTTCACATATGAAACCAAAGAGTTTTGTAGCTATATCTTTTTTTTAGTGCTATTGTCTATTAAAAACTGTATAATGGTCCAAAAGAGTATTCTTTTTCTAATATTTTAAAATACCAATAAATATTTCTAGGCATTAAGAATAGACAATATTTTCCTTATCTTCTTCACTGATGTTGTGCTGTTTCTAGCTGCTAAATTTGGCTACCGCACTCTCCAGATCCATGAGACTGCAGTCTGCCATCCAGACTCAGATGCTTCTGAGCTGCTGAGGAATGGTCATCCTGCATGCCACATTCCCCTTCTGGCTCAGGATAAGGATATTGAATGACAGTGAGCTTTCCTTTATTTCTGGTTTGACTGTTGCTTCTCAGAATCTGGCTGGGGCTCTGCTCTTGACATTTATGTCACAGGTGTCCCTGGTGAAACTGCTGGGAAACCAGATGGCTGGCCTAACTGAGGCTGGCAGCATCTGCTGTTGGACTCATTGTCCAGCTACCTGTTCTACTTTCTTCTTCCTGTTGGTGTGTTATTGCCTTGTGTTTTCATTTCATTCATTCAGTGTTATTCACCTTTATATAGGCCTTTCCAAATGTGAACACCTTTGATGAATTTGCTCTGCTCAGAACCCCTTCATTCAGGATGGATCATTGCTTGGCTGGCTTCCTTGGAACCCTCAGAGATTTTACTTAAATGTTATTTTCTGAGCAAGACTTTCCCTGTCCACCCTTTTGTAAATGATTATACACTCTTCTTCTCCTACTGTGATATATATTTTCTTTCTCTTTCCTACATTATCTTTTTCCATGGCAATCAGCACATTCAAGAATTAACATACCTAGAGTTAACATTCTTATACATAATCTATATCACTAGGATACATATCAACTCCAAAGAGTAGAGTTCTGTCTTCTTCTTTTTTTTTTTTTTCCTGTTTGGTTTGTTACTGTAATCTGAACAAATACAGTGCAAGCTCTTACTTAAAACTTTTTTTTTTTAACTTGTAAACTGAATTGTAAAAGATCAGGCTTCTAGCTTTATGTTTGGTCCTATTCATTTTGCTTAATAACGTGCTATGTGTAAGAGTTTCAGGGGCAGAGTGGAAGGCATACCATCTGCTATGTGTGCTGGGTATTTTACTTATCTTCTTTAATCCTCACTCAAATCCAAGTACTTTGCCCAGTGAACAACAGGTGGAAAGGAGCAGAGTGAGGTGTTAGCTAGTTCTGTTTGCTTCCAAAGTTATTGCCTTTTCCACCCCCAAAAGTATGATAACCCCCAAAAAATCACTAAGAGCCCCTCAAAATATATGCTATCTCATAAATCAGGTGCAGCTAAAAACTGAGCACCAAAAAAATTCAGTTAAAGAAAAAGGAAAAGAACTTTTTGTTGTAATAATAAAAACAAGAATTTTAAAAGAAGCAAATCCCAAACTGTTTAGAGGCATAGTACTCTTGGATTAAGTGCCTGGAGCTCCAACCTAACTAATTTAAAAAGGAAAGCATGTATATAGCTCATATTTGGACATACTTGCTGAAAGTATTTATAGTGTGAGGCCAACAAAGAGAAATAGATTCATTCTTGATCCTAAAAAAAAAAAAAGGTGAATAGAACTTTGTACCATTACTCTACAATCTTCTCTTCTTATAGTCCAAGAAGCAGTAATTGTATTTTTTAAAATGAGCCAGATTTTATTGATAGGATCCTATTCTTCTATGTCTTATTTTTTTTACCTATTTCATTAGTTATCCAAGTGCAAATTAGGTCTCATTTTTAATATAATTCCATATACTTATGGGGAAACCACATGATTCAGTAAGTATTGGAGACTAAAGTTGTCCTCATGGGGCTGCAGCCGACTGGGAGCAGCCACTGAGCAGGGAGGTGACATGATCTGTGACCTTCTTCAAGATGTTGAGTTAGCTCTAATCCAAAGTTTATGTAAATGATCTTAAAATTAATTGCATTCTGTCTTCATTTTTCTTATGTTAACTAAAGATAATTTGAAGCTCTTTTTTAGGTAATCATAGAATCTGGAGGTTGGAAATATTTTTGGAATGATGCGTTCCAGTTTTTTTCCCAGACAAACATTCTTTCTACAGTATCTGTCTCAATATATCTATTAATTAAAAATAACTTCTTACTTAAGAATTTTCATTTTATTTTATGCAGGCATACAATTCTGAACATTATTATTTATATTGAGTCAATTTTTTCCTTTTACAACATCCTTATTCATCTTAGAGTCTTTGTCTTCTGGAGTCTTAAGAGCTTGTTGCCCATCCAGAACCCCCGAGTATGACATGTTCTTCAACACTGTGTCTCTTTGAAATCTTCTGTTCTTCAACTCTTTTACTGAGTATATACTTTGTATAAGGCATTGCTTCACTGCCAGAGTCAAAAAGAAGAGTACATTATAGCCTTACCTCAAGTCAGTATAACAAATGGTGTACAAAAAGTAAGCTCTGGGGCCTCCCCGGTGGCGCAGCGGTTGAGCGCTGGGTTGCGAAGCTGCCCACGGCCTCTGCAGCGCCGGTTCGATCCCCGGCTGCTCCCGGCCACCAGAGGAGGGTCCCACATGGCGTGCAGACCTCTCCTGCCACCCGCTGCTCCCCTCAGCAGTGTACTTGGGTCCCTCTGCCTGCTCTGCTCCCCGCCCTAGCTCTGGTGATTCTCTCACCCTCTTGCGCTTCTGACTGTACCCAGTGCATGTATAAACAAAAACAAAACAAAACAAACAAACAAATAAATAAATAAATCATGCCTCTATTTAAAAAAAAAAAAAAAGTAAGCTCTATTGCACTTGAAGAAGTGAAAGAACATACCTAACTAGAAAGATATAGATTTATTCATGGAAAATGTAGTGTTTGAGATTTAAAACTGCTGCTGTCTTGTCAGGTTAAATTGGTGATGTAATGAATTTTATGTTGTGAAAATAGCATAAACAATATTTGGAAGTAGAAACACAGAGACCAGGATGCAATTTCAGGAAAACTACTCATTAGATATGAGGAGGGGTTGAGAGCGAAAAGAATTTGTAAACTAATAGTGATGGTAATGGAGAGTGGTTGAAGATTCTTGGGTGATCGTAACAAATAAAGGTGAAAGAAAGTGAAGAAATATGTTTGTATTAGGATGAGATAAGACTAACACTACACTGTTTTTCTACTTTAAGTATAATGGAAATTCAGAAAATGAAGAAGAAAGTCTTAAAGAAAGTTTTCTAGATCAATTACACCTGAAGAATTGATAAAATTGGAAAAAGAAATAAATAGCTGCTGAGCATTCTGGACTGGAGAAATAGCTGCAGAGGCTGAAACAAGCATATGTGGTATGTGTGAGAGAGAGAAAGAAGAGGCAGTAAAGAGAGTAGCTGACTTCTAACTTTAGGTTAAGGGCATTGCATGGATTACCAAAGGTAATATAAGCTCAAACTGTAGAGGTGCCATAAATTAATACATTCACTTATACAACTTTGTATAAGTGAAACACTAAAAAAGTCAGAAACCTTGAATTAGATTGGCTTCATGACATATAAAATGTGCTGGACAAAAAAGAGTTTGTACTCAGTGAAAATAATAAGAAAGCTACTAAATAAATATAAGATTACAGCTGTTAGTTCATCAGTGAGTTACTGGATATTTTATCTAGGTGAGGTATTAAGTTGGACACTAACTATGGAAAATACACAGAAAGATTAGATAAGATAAGGAAGGTGAGATAATAGAGATCTAGATTTTACATAAAGACCTTTTTAAAAACCTAAAAATGACAAACACCTCTAAGGTATCTCTGAAAAAAGGAAGAAAAACCAGCACTCATTAAGTATCCAGTCATAAGTGCTTAACATGTTCTACAAAGTTGTTTCATAAACTCAAAATGAGCCTTCATTTCTAATGATGAAGAAGCTGAAGTTCAGAGAGTTTAAGTCTCACTTCAGCAGAAGTCAAGCTTATCCCACTATAGCAAGACTACAGGGGCCACTAAATTATCCCTCATGGGCCCCCAGTTTGTTCAGTAGCAATGGGCCTATGATATTCTACAATTAACTTAGGGAAGATAGGGAGCCAAGTGACTTACAAAAATCAGATGTATTTCACATTATCCTTCTCAACTTGTATGTGTATGGTATCTTTCTTATTTCTAAGGGAACATGGGATAATAAGTATATTTAAAATTTGAAATTAGACACATGTGGCAATTGCAAGTTATACAACCCCGATAACCTTTGAAAAGTACGAAGCTGGGGCCTCCCTCATGGTGCAGGGTTTAAAGTCTCAGCTCCATCAAGCTCTATCAAGCTATTGCCAGCCACTGAGGCCTGAGTTCGATCCTGGCCAGGGGAGATGCTGACATGGCGCCGCAGACCAATCCTGACTCGCCCGCTGCTCCCCTCAGCAGTGCATTTCAGTAGATCTGCCTGTTCTGCCTCCCCACTCTGTCTCTGGTGAATCCCTCACTTCCCTCCACCCCACACCTCTGGCCTACAACCCAATTCTTGTATACATAAATAAATAAAAATAAATCTTAAGGAAAAGAGAAAAGTAGCAACGCTACTTCCTTTATTAATATCCAGAAGGCCAGCATTTAGGTTGTGTGAACATGACATGAAACTTATCCTCGGTGATCTCATTCTCTATTCTCTGCTTCCCTCTCCTCCCTCTCCCTATTTTGTTCTCCATCTCTCTCTCCCTCTTTTCTCTGACACAGCACATACTCACACACACACACACACATACATAGAGAAATTTGCATACGCAACTTTTATATCTAGGACACATTGGAATGTAGCTATATTTTGAACATCGTTTGCCATTGCAAACAACTTCTGTTCCTGGCTCTGCCTGCTTGTTCCCTCCTGGGGAAGACGCCGTAACGTTCATACCTACTGCCCGACTGCGTTCAGAGGCTGCAGTTTTCTCCCTGGAGAAGAGGGTGAAGGCTAAGGGGAAAAGTTTTAGCTGTAAGTCCTCAATGAAACAGAAGGAATGGGGCCTCCCCGGTGGCGCAGCGGTTGAGCGCTGGGTTGCAAAGCTGCCCGCAGCCACTGCAGCGCCGGTTCGATCCCCGGCTGCTCCCCGGCCTCCGGAGGAGGGTCCCGCATGGTGCGCAGACCAATCCTGCCGCCCGCTGCTCCCCTCAGCAGTGTACCTCGGTCCCTCTACCTGCTCTGCTCTCCGCTCTGGCTCTGGTGAATTCTCTCACCCTCCCGCGCTTCTGACTATACCCAGTGCTTGTATAAACAAAAAATAAAAAATTATAAAAAAAAGAAACAGAAGGAATGAAGAAAACTGAGCTGAAAATATTCAAGCATTTGGAACAAATGGAAGTGACCCATTTTTATGGGGAGGACAGTAGCCTACAAAATATTGTTCCTTACCTATTACATCCAGAAGTGGAATTCTGTGATTCTAGTATAATCTATCAATCAAAACAATCTATTTAATCAGATGAGAGGTGGTTTTCTAGCTGATAAGTCATTTAGAAAGGGTTGAAGTAGTTCATGAATGGCAATTAACAGGCATTTAATACACCTGAAGATTAAGAAAAGGATGTAGAAATATGTTGCAGGCTACCTGCCAAAATCCAAATGCTTGTATAAAGATACAAGCATATTTCTTTATATATGATTTATTTTTCCCAGGAAACTTGGATGAAAAGTTATTATCAATGTATGTTGAATCATATTTCTCAGAGATCATCATAATATCAATGGTGTGATTTCTGTTACAGAAAAACAAAATGTGCTTAAAAACATAACAGCCATTTAAGGGAATATCTACACTTTTATAAAAAATTGTTCAACAAATAGGATATGAATAGCATACTATAAATAAGGATTTATTTTAACACTGGCACTAAACTTAACATTTCCCCAAAAATGGCAGTTTATCTGAACAGTACATACTGAGTCTAAACCTTTCATGTGCTGTTAAGCTCTGTTCCTAATCTATAGTGGAAAACCGTTTTAGTCTAATTGTCAAGAATTTTCTCCACCTTATGGATACCGTTAGTTACAGAAATGACTTTGTAAATCAAAATTACGAGAGAAGGATATGCAAAATTAAAGTCCCACAATCATGAATTATAATACAATCTATCATACAATTATTACCTTATCTATGAAATTTCATAAGCCAATAATTTTCTTAGTGTAATTTTATATTTAGAGTAGTTATTATAAATGCAGATCTTTGTGAAGAGAAATTAGTCATGTACTATTTATTACAACATATCCTTGTTTTGCTACTGCCCTGTCTTTCATGAAAGTGTAACTAATGTTTTTCTGTAGATATCATCATGTGTAATAACATAGATTAATTTTTCTTTTATATTGTAATTTAGAAAATTACTGTTGCTCTTTTCTAAGTGTTTAATTAAAGGAAAGAAGGCATTGAAAGGAAAACATTGAAATGTCTTAGGGTTTCAAAAATACAATTCTTAATATTTTTTCCTTTTTGAATAATTAAAATAATATTATTTGCCTTTCCATTTATTCATGGATCTTCCAAATACAGTGTCAGGCCTTAAGAATGGCAGTGCAAAATCTTCCATCTTGAAAAGAATACAACTGAATAAATATAAATTTTTTAAAAGAATTATTCCTTTAATGTAAGATTTTTATTTTATTTATTTTTGCATACATAAATAAAATAGGCCAGATAAATAAAATGTAGGACAGAGGTTTGGAGGTATGGGGGCATTGTGAGAGGATTCATCAGAGACAGAATGGGGAGCAGAACAGGCGGTTTCACGGAAATACACTGCTGAGGGGAGCAGTGGCGAGACAAGAGAGGTCTGCTGCGCCGTGTGTTAACTCCTTTTCCGGGGATTGAACTCAGGCCTTTTAGCCATGGAGGGCCGTTGGCAGTGGTAGCGCTGAGACTTAACCCCTAGGCCACGAAGGAAACCCCAAATTTAAAATCTTCATGCAACAAAAACACTAGTTTGATAGGACCTATGCATTGCAACACTTTTACAATAGCCAGAGTTGTGGAAACAGTCTAAGTGCGCATGGACAGATAATTAGAAAAACTCGGTATATATATAGAACAATGGAATACAATTCAGCTGTAAAAAAAGATGAACGCTCACCATTTTCTACAACATGAATTAAACTGAAGGGGGTAATGCTAAGCAAAGTAAGTCAGGGGAAAGAAAACTACCAGATGGTTTCACTTTTATGTGGAATGTAGAGAAGGGTAAGATAAAACTAAACTAGTAACAAGCCATGGAAAACTGACTGAAATTGAGGCTACCAGAGGGAAAAAGAGAGGGAGAGCCAGATAGGGGAGGGGCCACAAGGGACTGTGGTGGAGGACTGTAGTGGTGGGTGAGGTGTGAGGACATGCATGTGAAGAGGTGTGAGCCTCTGCTTCTGAACCACATACAATATTGTAAACTAATTTACCTCAGTTTAAAAAAAATACCTTCACATGGCATATGTCATTTAGCAGTCTCATAACGTATCAGCCTGGCGTTAACAAAGGTCAGAGCAAATGGAAACAAAACTGTGTGAGATTTTTGAAAACCTCAGCCTGGGAAATCAAGAACAAGAGTCTGTGATTCTTATTTCAAATCTATATTACGCAAAAGCCTTTTTTAGATTAGAAAAAATTCACTTGTGTCTCACTTTTCGTCTTGGGTCGTTTTGGTAAAGCTTCATGTTCAGCGTTTTGCATATGCTAAGACACTTTCACTTACTAGGGTTAATGAGTGACAGCATAACTAATACGATGTCAAAGAAACTGCACATTTTCTTGGTGTGTTCCTGATTGTGACTGAGTCTGTAGAAAGATTGGGGAACATGGATTCTGTAGGCAGAGGGCATAGGTTTTAAATTGTGACTGTACCTCTTCCAGATGTGAAAACTTATGTATGTCGCAAATTATGTAACTACTCAATGCTTCAGTTTCTTCATGTTTTAAATAGGGATAATCACAGTATCTGCTTCAGATTCTTATAAGTACTAAATGATTTTATGGTTCTTAAAATAGTGCCTAGCAAAAATTAAGCATTATGTGTTATTATTGTGGTAAACCTCCCCCAAAAATATGGTTGGCAAATCACTTTGTTAATTTTCTGCTCCTTAATATTTTTTTTGAATGGGAATATTGTATAACAAATTAGCTGATTAGAGAGTACACTTATAGAATGAAACCAGTATTTTCATAAATGGAGCTAATATATATTATATATATAATCTTCTGGTGCTGATCAGCTTACTTTCCAAGTATTGAGGCATTGTAAATATGACCAAAATGTGACCAGAGCACACACCTCTTTGTTTTTGTTGCCCAGCATGAACACAATCCCCACCCCACTCCTGTTGCATCCTGCATTACA
>NW_023603184.1:98015688-98080252 GCF_014898055.3 Talpa occidentalis | reverse complement strand
TATAGTTTTCCTTTTTTGTGTTGTCCTTATTCGGTTTGGTATTAGTGTAATCTTGGCTTCATAGAACGTGTTTGGTATGTCCCTTCCTTCTCAATTTTTTGGAAGAGTTTGAATGAGGCACTAATTCGTCTCTGAATGTTTGGTAGAATTCATTGTAAATCCATCAGGTCCTGGGCTTTGGTTTTTGGGGAGGTTTTTTAATTACCATTTCATATTTCGCTGCTTGTAATTGGTCTGTTTAGGTTTTCTATTTTTCTTTATCTAGCTTTGGGTGATTGTAGAGTTATGAGTTGTCCATCTCCTCTAGATTGTTGAACTTGTTTCCATATAACTGTTCATAGTAGTTACTGATTATTCTTTTGATTTCTGCTGGGTTCCGTTGTGATTTCTCCTCTTTCATTTATGATTCTGTGTATTTGTGCTTCTCCCTTTTCTCCTTTGTGAGCCTGGCTAGGGGTTTGTCTATTTTATTATTTTTTCAAAGAACCAGCTCTTGGTTTCATTGATCTTTTGGATTGTTTTTTAGTTTCAATTTCATTTATTTCTGCTTTGGTTTTTATTATTTTTTTCTTCTACTGGGTTCTGGGGTTTTTGTTGTTTCTTTTTCTAGATCTTTGAGCTTCGAGATTAGGTTGTTTCTTTGAGTTCTTTCTTGTTTTTGATGTGAGCTTCTATTGCTATTATTTTCCTCTTATTACTGCTTTTGCTGCATCCCATACATTTAGGATATTGGTGTCCTCCTTGTCATTCAATTCAAAGAATTTTTTAATTTCTTCTTTGATCTCCTCGTTAGTCCAGTGGTCTTCCAGTAGTGTGGCTTTTAATCTCCATGAGGTAGATAGTCCTTGCCTTCTTTTTATGATTTATTTTAGTTTGATGCCTTCGTGGTCAGAAAAGATGGTTGGTATGATTTCAATCTTGGAGTATCTGTTGATGTTTGTCTTGTGCCCCAGTATGTGATCGATCCTGGAGAATGATCCGTGTGCGCTTGAGAAAAATGTGTATTCCGTTTTTTTTTGGTTTAGTGTTCTATAGATGTCTGTTAAGCCCAAATGCTCTAGGTCCTTATTTAGAGCTTTAGTTTCTTTACTTATTTTTGTCTTGTTGATCTATCCATTGTTGATAGTGGTGTGTTGAAGTCTCCCACTACATATGTGTTTTCTCTGATGTCTGTTTTCAGAGAGGACAACAGTTGTCTGATATATTTTGGTGCTCTTTCGTTTGGTGAGTATATGTTAATGAGTGTTATTTCTTCTTGAAGTATTGTCCCTTAATCATAATGTAGTGACCATTGGGGTCTCTTTTTATTTTTTTGAGTTTGAAGTCTGTTTTATCTGATATAAGTATAGCTGTTCCTGCTTTCTTCTTTGGCCCATTTGCTTGTAGGATTGTTTCCATCCTTTGACTTTGAGCCTATTTTTATCTTTTGTAGCTAAATGTGTTTCCTGGAGACAGCAAAAGGTTGGGTTTTGTTTCTTAATCCAGCTGCAACTCTGTGTCTTTTTATTGAAGAGTTTAGTCCATTACATTTAGAGTTAATATTGATATGTTAGCATCTGTATTTGCCATTTTTTCTCTTTCCTTTGATTTTATTTATTCTTTTAATAACTTTTTTTTTTTTTTGGTCTTCTTTCGTGTTATTCGTCCCTCTGAGGTTCTGGCTTTAGGATTCCTTGTAGTATTTTTTGGAGTGGGGGTTTAGTCGCAATGAAATTCCGGAGTTTCTTTTGTCTGGGAAGGTCCATATTCTTTCTTCATGGAGGAAAGAGAGCTTTGCGGGATAGAGTATTCTTGGTTGGCATCTGTTTTCTTGGAGTCTGTTGACTATGTCCCTCCACTCTCTCCTTGCCCGTAGTGTTTCTTCAGAGAAGTCTGATGTCAGCCTGATTGGTTTTCCTTTGAATGTTATCTGTTTCT
Source organism: Talpa occidentalis (assembly GCF_014898055.3). Lineage (NCBI taxonomy): Eukaryota > Metazoa > Chordata > Mammalia > Eulipotyphla > Talpidae > Talpa > Talpa occidentalis. The sequence continues at coordinate 98,078,335 of NW_023603184.1, read as the reverse complement.
TCCCTCTTGTCAGCTTCATTATTTTTTTCCTTGTCCTGGATTCTTGGGAGCTTTACTATTATGTGTCTTGCTGTGTTTTTCCTTCGTCGTGGAAGTTTGGTGTTCTTCTTGCTTCTTGTATATCAATTTTCAGCTCCTTCTTCTCATTTGGGAAGTTCTCTTCAATTATATCCATGAATATTTTCTCTGTTCCTACATCTCTCTCCTCTCCCTCTGGAATTCCTATAACTCTTATATTTCCTTTCCTCATGGAGTCAGATAGTTCCCGAAGTCTTTCTTCATTCTTTTTCCTTCGTACTTCTCTTTCCTTTTCTGTTTTGGTTCTTTTTATTTCTGTGTCTTCAAGATTACTTATCGTTCTTCCATTTCATCTATTCTGCTTTCATTGCTTTTCCCAGAGTTCTTTAGTCCTCCATTAATTCTTTGATCTCCTGCATTTCTCTTACTTCCCTCTTTAGGGACTCAATTTCCTTCTTCTGATCTATCACTTTTTAATCATGGCAATTTTAAATTCTCTTTCTGGAAGGCTCAGAAGTTCTTCCAAGTTGCTGTCGTTGCAATCTGGGGAGTGGTTTTTCTTTTTGTGGTGTGCTTCTTTCCTGAGGAGTTTTTAGGTTGCGTGTGGTTCTTCTACTCCCTACTGTCTGTTTTCTAATTTGTCGTATGCGTTGGGACACTGTGTTGCTCGGACTGACTGACATCTTGGGTGAACTTCTCCGCTCCCCTCTGGCTCTTCCAGGAGCCATCTCTGTCTTCTGGGGAGCTTTCTGCTGGTTTAGGCAGTTTTTACTGAAGAAATGTCCCTGTTCTCAAATGGCGAAGCGGGATGCAGTCCCTGCGCCTCCGGTTTCAGGCACACTCTTCTGCGCACCCGGTCTGCCCGGACGTGGGTGCCTGCTCCCTCTGTGGGCTCAGACTGCTGGTCGGAAGGGGCCTGGCGTGGAATAACTTCCCGGCTGGCCACTGGGTCCTCCAGAAACCTTCTGCCCTTTTCAAGCAGTCTTAAGAAATGTCCTGTTTTATAGGGTGTTAGTGACTTTTTTTTTTCCTGGTCGCTAGGTGGCGCCAGAGATCTCTCCTATTGTCCTTGGGGGGCTGTTTTTCGCCTCCCCCCACCCCGTGGGACAGAGAACAGAGCGGGAATGGTAGGGTACACCTCAACAGCTTTGGGGTGCTGTGTCTGCCTTGTGCCCCACCGTCGTGGAGAAACCACACCCCGAAATTTTCGTGCCCCGGGTCTCAGTTCAAAGCCCTCAGTTCCAGGACACGGGCTGTAGCCCAGTTCAGTGGCGCGGGAATGGCGCCTTTTGCCACCGCTCCCGTGCCTGGGCGCCTGGTTCCTGCTCACTCAGGGAGGGACCTTCACCTCAGTGAGGACCTCCGCGCGTCTCCCCACAAGCCTAGGTCGTCTCCCCGCAAGCCTAGGTCGCAGGCGCGGGGACCTGGGCAGCCGCGATCTAGGTCTGCACTTGCTTTTCAAGTGCGCTGAGTGCGCCGCGTTCCCGCGCCAGCTTACCGGCAGCCCGGGCTGTGTGCGCGTCTCCCGGGGTCTTTGTTCTTCTCTATTGGCGCCCGGAGCCGTTCGCTCACCGCCGCGGCGGATCCTGCAGGGTTCGCCTCAGCTCCCGTTCACGGGGTGTGGTGGCTGCAATAGTTCCTTTCCACGCACAGTCCCGCTTGCTGCGTCGTTTGTTCTTGTGGGCCGTTTTGGTTTGTTGTTTCCTCCTCTCTGCGGGTCGGAGAGTGCCGCCTCTGTGGGCGGGGGAGGGGAGCAGGGTTCTGTGCTTCCCTCCCTTCTCGTCCTCTTTTATGGCCACTTTCTTCTTCGGGCAGTTCGCTGGCGTCACCCGTTTATCTTCCGTGTCCCAGTTCTCACTGGGACCTGCCGCTTTTCCTCCCTATTCACTTTTTTTAATGGGAGATCTTACTCGCAGCGTCTCCTCGCGCCATGTTGCTCCGCCCCCTCATTTCAAAACTATATGAGATTTTTCACAAACAGATTCTTAATGTCTGTGATTCATCTGGATATCTTAATTCTGTTGTTTTCTCCTCCTGATCAAGTTGTAAATTGTACGATAGCATTTATATCATAATTCTGTTCATAAATAATCTTTTCATCACTTTCCATGACTTTATCACTTGTTTCAAAAGAGTACTTTTTGGAGAATTTCTGGGAGAATGAGTTATTTTAGCCTGCAATTACATTTTATTTATGTTACAAATCATACAATGTATGTTATTCATCTCTATACTGTCTGACATTTCTTGTTTTCCATTTATTTTGCTACTGTACTTGAAAAAGAACTGTGTAAAATTCATCTTGTTAGAAAGAAAAAGAAAAATACTGGATGGTCTCACTCATAGCAGGAATTTAGAAAACCTAAACAAGGGACCCAGGAGAAAGACTAATTATAATAAAGTAAAAATCAAAATCAACAAGCAACTATAAGCCAGAGACACACTACGGGGGGGAGGGGGAAGGGGTAGGAGGGATTATGGTCAAAATAAAGGGGGTGAGAATTGTATGGGGACTATAACCAAGATGAGAAGGCATACACTGTGCAAAAATGAAAAATGATGAAAAAAGGGCCTCCCCGGTGACGCAGTGGTTGAGCACTGGGCTGCGAAGCTGCCCACAGCCTCTGCAGTGCCAGTTCCATCCCCAGCCACCGGTGAGGGTCCCACATGGTGCACAGACTTCTCTTGCTACCCGCTGCTCCCCTCAGCAGTGTACTTCGTCAGTCTGCCTATTCTGCTCCCCGCTCTGGCTCTGGTGGATTATCTCACTTCCCACGCTTCTGACTGTACCCAGTGCTTGCATAAATAAATAAAAAAAAAAAAAAAAAAAAAAAAAAAATAAAAAGATGTAAAAAATATATAAAATATAAAAAATTCATCTTGTTGCTGTTTTTTTCTTTCCTTTGCTCATCTGTGAAGAGATGCAGTTATCTGTATGCTCAATCTTGAATCAAAAAATATTGTGACTAGAATTGCATGTATTCTTCCTGCTTAGATGTGTGATTTTTAATATATCTCATAGAAATTGCAAATGGGTGATCTCAGTGTTGATATTTTACATATTGTATTTAATTCTTGGACTGTCTTGTGTTTGTGGGAGAATAAATTGGGGTGAAAAGAAAATCAACACACAGGGAAACTGTTCTGGAATGATCATTTCTGTGCTTATCTAACTTTAATGAAATTTGCATATGGTTGCCATGAGATCAAAGCATGCTCTGTCCCTCTGAAAATGATGTACTCTTCATAAGCACTTTTTTCATGGGATTTATTTTCTTACAAGGTCTACGTCCTTGACCAGGGCTGCTCTCTATCCTTTTATAGGTTATATTTTTCAGATAGAGTGCATATCAACAGAGTTCTATGTGCTATCTTTGTTTCTTAAAATCAAACAAAAACATTGAGAAATAAACATTAAGACAAGTCCTGACCAACTAATTCACCGATTCATTTTATTTTGAATAAGATACACAACTTTTAGACTTTATGAAAATGTTTTTATTCTTTTTGTTTTAGAGGTATAGTTTCTCTTTTCCATAAGTACAAAAGTACAATATGAATCAACTATGTTAAATGTCAGAATAAAAGTTATTTTCTCTAAGTAGACAGGCAATTCAAGGTCAGGGAATTATTCTCAGCTTTCATGACATCTGGGTTTACAAATGACGAAATGTGGAGATCCAGGAACACATACATCTCTTTTTCATTTGCAATCATTTCAGTACCCCAGCACCTCTCTGTTATATGTATTAACATAGAAAACTTAAAAACATTTTCCAGAAAGAAGGTTATTTTCGGAAATTGGAAGTATATAACCATACTAGATTTTGACAATAAAATGAAACTATCCTTTCTCAAAAAGTTAAGGTGTTGTTCAATAAATGGTGCTGGGAAAACTGGGTTGCTACATGCAAAAGAATGAAGCTCGACTACTACCTCACACCATACACAAAAACCAACTCAAAATGGATTAAAGAACTAGACATAAGACCTGAAACCATAAAATACATAGAAGGAAATATAGGTGAAACACTACACGATATGTACATCAAAGACATATTTACAGGCACATTACCCAAAGCAGTGATAGTGAAGGCAAAGATAACAGCTGGGACTACATCAAATTAAAGAGCTTCTGCACAGCAAAAGAGACAATAACAAAAACAAAGAGAAACCCCACCGACTGGGAGAACATTTTTGCACACAACACTAATGATAAAGAACTGATCACAAAAAAAAAAAAAAAAGAACTGATCACAAAAATCTGCAAAGAGCTGATGAGACTCAACAACAACAAAGAAAATAATCCAGTCAAAAAATGGGCAGAAGAGCTAAAAAGAAACTTCTCTGAAGAGGAAATGAAAATGGCCAACAGGCATATGAAAAAATGTTCAACATCACTTGTAATCAGGGAAATGCAAATCAAAACTACCATGAGATACCATCTTACACCAGTGAGAATGGCACATATTAAAAAAAACTAGCAACAACAAATGTTGGTGAGGGTGTGGAGAAAAAGGAACTCTCCTGCACTGTTGGTGGGAGTGCAAACTGGTCCAGCCACTGTGGAGAGCTGTGTGGAGATTTCTTGACCTACTAAACATAGAGCTTCCCTGTGATCCAGCAATTCCACTCCTAGGTATTTACCCAAAGGACACAGAAACATCAATTCCAAAGAGCACCTGCACTCTATGTTTATAGCAGCACTGTTTACAATAGCTAAGCTTTGGAAACAACCCAAATGCCCCAAAACAGATGACTGGATCAAGAAGATGTGATGCATATACACCATGGAATATTACTCAGCATTCAAAAAAGATAAACACATGCAATTTGCAGCAACATGGATGGCGCTGGAAGGGATCATGCTCAGCGAAATAAGCCAGAAAGAAAAAGAAAAATATCGGATGGTCTCACTCATAGCAGGAATCTAGAAAACTTAAATAAGAGACCAGGAAAAAGAAAATCAACAAACAACTATGAACCAGAGACACTCTATGGGGGTTGGGGGGTGGGGAAAGGAGGGATTGGGGTCAAAATAAGGGGGTTGCAATTGTATGGGGAATATAAAAATAAAATTAAAATTAAAAAAAAAGTTAAGGTGATGAACAGTTACATTGCTTATTATTTTTTGTTTCTGGAGACAGGAAATGAATAACTATTACAAGAATAAAGTACAAAAATTTGGGGATTTCATATATAACTGGAATATATATGTATATATATATGTATGTATATATATTTGAACGTAGAGTTGGTAAGTATGAACAAATAAGCAAACTAATCTTTGATAGAGAAACATGCTCTGAAGAATAATAAAATACAGATTGAAAAGCTAGTGGTATTTTAGAAAAGAATCATCAGGTCACATTTGATCTGAGTTTTTGTCAGTAGGTATGTGGATTCACATCTTTGCTACACAGGTAGATGTCTTTGAAATGTAGTCTTTAATACACAGATTTTACAGATCACCACCGCTGAGAGAATGAAAAATGTACATATCAAACTTAATTATCGTAACTTTCATGCTCGTTTATTTGCCGTTTTAATGACTTGTGGATATTTTAGGGTCACAGTATTTTGTGCAAGGACAAGGCATATTTGTCTGCATCTCAGTGTGAATTTGCCAACGGACCTACCCTTGCTGCTGGCCGGGTGGTGTGGCCTCAGGGAGCCCCGCGGCAGACCCGCCCATTGCACCTGGCTGCACCTGCCGCTGCTACAGGCATGAGCCCTCGCCCAAGCCCATCCACCTGGGCCTCTCCTCCCCGTAGTCGGGATGAGGTTCCGGCAGGCGTGAGCCTGGTCTTTCAGGAACTCCCTGGGGGCGCTACTGCCATTTGACCAGGGGAACCGGCTGCGGAGCTTTTTAAATGTCAAAAACCCACAATAGTGATAACCCAATAATTTGAAAATCTGAAATTTCAAAGATAAAGTTCTAACTATCATTTACAAGAAAAAAGTTGAAGTGCGACAATTTTTAAATAACAAATTTAGTACTTATAATGGGGAAAGGCATCAATAATAGAAAATAAATGCATCTGAGACCCTTTGAACATGGAGTCTGCTCAAACACCCCGGATCTTAACTTTCCCATAGGGCTCCAAATCATTCAGAACTTTTGATCCACAAACTGAGAACATTTATTCCATTGTTTCTTCTTTTTCAAATGTTCATCCCCATGTTAGGGTGTGACTGAGGGGCACCCAGGGGTCCCTAAACTGTTAAGGGACTCATGGTCTAAACCATGTGCCATCTGCCCCACAGAGGCAAAGGAAGCATTCTCTCAAAGTGAAGGGTCTTTAACAGAGTTAGTGTGCATATAAAGAGAAGGAAGGATGTTAGTTCCCCCAAATTGCCTACCCCTGCATGGGCAAATGGCAAGCCAAACAGGTTTAGTCTAAAGCAGTGCCACTAAGGCCTAAAACCTTGCCACAAACCTAAGGCACCTTCTCATGGGTACCAAAGGGGTTAGGTAGGTTTCCGAGAGCTGGAACTAAGAAGAAATTCAAATTTCAATTGTACCAAATAATCTACCATGAAGTCAGTACAATGATTGCCAATGTCTCTGCCAACGACTAGGAGAAGCCTCCCCATGTATCTGTCATCCATGTGCCTCTTCAAAGAATCTCTATGTCTCCCCTTCATGTGACTTCTCCAAGTCCCTGAGTGCAAGTTGAAATCAGAAAGTCAAGAAAGCTTGCCTTTTGTGTTATATAGTCTGCTCAGTTACACCCTAGTTCCCAGCATCTCCTCTGCTCTAAAAGTTTGGTTCATGGCATACTGGGACTTGTAAATCAAGTTGGATGCAGGTAAGTGGGTACAGGGAAAATGGTGCCAGTTCAATGCTTTATAATGCTCCTCCCCTCTATAACACATATCTTTGTTTCAATGTCAAGAAGGTCTTTGCTCTTTGCCCTGGGGGAGCACAAATATTTCTAGCCCTATGTGAAATCCAGGAATTTCTTGACCTGCTGCTTTCCATGAATTCCTTGCCTGAACTGAGCTCTGTCGTCACATAATTGCACAAAATACAAGCAAAAACTCAATGGCATGCCTTTGCTAATCTCTGGCAGTTCCCTTTTCTCTGGTACTCTTACACAAATTACAGTTGCCCTGACCTCTCAAATACCGGTTTCTGTGTTCTTAACTCATGGAGATTGTGGGAAATTTGGGGGGTTGCCCTTTCTATGTGGCAGTATGGAAACTACCTTCATGTTATAAGCTGAGATGAGCAGAGGACTCAACTTGTTTATTCGCTTTCTCCCAGGGATAACAGTTTTTCAGACCATTTGCCCTGTGTCTAAAAACTAGTGCTTTGTATATTATGTAACCTTGTTTAGGTTAAGGTTTCTGCAAGAGGGATTATTTTATAACAGCAGTTTTGTTTAAAAAGTATTTCACAGAAAATATTTCACAGAAAGTATATCATCAGCAAAAGCAAGGACCAATTGGTGGGCTCTTTGACGTTGTGGAAAGAATTCTTTATGAATAATTGATCAATCAATATACTTACTAAGCATCTACTACATGCAAGAGAAAACACTTTTTTTTCCCCATGAGTTTACTGGCAGAAAAGCCCAGACCATATCAAATTAGATCAGCAAACACTGCAATGCTGATACATTTAGGAGACAGCTTTTCTTCCCTTGCTTCATCATACATAATCTGTCCATTTTTTTATTCCAACTTGTGTCTGCTAATATTCCTTATACTTTTGAACTTAGCTTTCAATTATATATACACAAAAAAGTATAATTTTATATTTCCATTTTCACAACAGCTTTTTTCCAAATTAGAATATTGTCATGTATCAAATATTAAATGATAAATATATATTTCTAATCCCAATTAATGAGAAAAAAGTAAATTCTATCACTACTATGCTGTTTAATTCTATTGTGTTTATATTACTGTGTATTTGTCTCTCATCCAGAAGCTTCTATAATTTTGAAAATTGGAGAAGCAGTTGTGGAAAAGATAGAGGTATATATTTCCATGTTGACACTAAGTAAAATAGATTTATTCCTGTTGTGTCTTTGAACTATAATATTAGTTAATTTCAACATGTAAACATCTCTACTTTTTTCTTCCCAAATGAAAGGAGATCATTGTGAATAACCTCAGGATTTTATTGGTTGACACCTAGTTCAACTAGGTATCTTCTCTGCTTCTCATATAGTTCAAACCTACACTTTAATCTTCTAATAGTCCTACCTGTATATAGTCCCATGTTATGCAATAACATAGTGTTTGGTGAATTCTCGGAGGTGGTAAGTATAAGATTCAATAAGAGACTCAGATGGTATTATTCAGGATTAAAACAGAGACAAAAATCCCAAAGCTGGCATAATAATAAAAACAGAGATGGCAGGGCCTCCCTGGTGGCCTAGGGGTTAAGTCTCAGCGCTATTACCACTACTGCCTGAGTTTGATCTCAGGCCAAGGAGCTTGCAGCAGACCTCTCCTGTCTTGCCCCTGTTCCTCTTAGCAGTGTATTTCAGTAAATCCTCCTATTCTGCTCCCTACTCTGTCTCTGGTGAATCCTCTCACCCCCTGCATCTCAGACCTATATTATAGTTCTACAAAATAAATAAATCAATGCTTAAAAAAATTGAAAAACAGAGACTTCAAAGATTAAAAGCAACAGATTAAAAATGCTCAGAGACTAAGGATGAAATAAATAGATGGAGGCAAATAAATATGAGATGAAAGAGAATTGGGAAATTAATAATATACACCATGCTTTGCCAATGAGCTCAAAGGCAAGATCCTAGCAGGGGTCTCTCAGATGAGGGAGGTTTCATACTTGAAGACTCCTAACAAGAATTTAAGTAAATTGAAAATAGTTTGTAGTTGTGAATGGATGTTTTCTCACACATCCACAAACACATACATGTATACATATTTCTTCATATATATAGCATATATGTGAAAATTTTTTTAGTGACAGAGGGACATCAAATGTCTTTCTAACTATAGAGATGGAAAGTACTTTTGTCCACTATTATATTAAATATGTTAAAAATTGTTACAGTTCTTGAAACCAGTTAATCACCCCATTCAATATACTGTCACTATCTCAGGTGATGTTTTCTGGGTAGAGTTATATGATGTTAATTATATAGATAACCCTAAGTTCCTATAATAATTATATATAGTGCCATGATTTATTTATTAATTCATCCTGAATCTATTTTTATCTTCATTTTGCACTATCTGTAGGAATTAACAAATTTTATAAGAGGGTACTTTGGTCGTTTCCTGATTTGCTTCTTTAAAACTTTTGTGTTACTGAATTTGTTGATGAGATCTTTGTTAATCATATTAATAAATTTATAATTTTAGAGGCATTGATCATTTTTTCTTTAGTTATCTTATTCAGCTAGAGTCTTTATGTTCTAATTCATCCTGTTATGGAAAAAAACAGATTTGAAATCTTATGGGTTCTAATTATTGTCAGTGTCACATGGATTATTCCCTGATAGAATGGAGATCAGATGTCAGAGATCTATAAGAGAAAGGATTGACTAAGTTGTTTTACTGCTATCTGTTTATCAATTTATTTGAAGAGGAACTTCAATGTGGTAAGAAAAGAAAGTGATATTGATTACATCTAATCAAAAAGACTGTGAGTCCTGGTATAGTTGGGCTATGTCTGCAATTAATAAGGAAAGAGAAAGTGAGTTGCCTATGATGTGTCACTGAGAGTTACCCCGAAGTGAAAGAGGATATCCTCAGGCACAGAAAAGTCCCTTCCTTCGGTAACTCTCCTTATAATTTAACAATGGTCCACAAATAAACTTTTGGCATTTGAGCAATATGGATAGCACTTGAAGGAATTATGCTAAGCGAAATAAGCCAGAGAAGAAAGAAGAATATTGGATAATGTCTTTTATATGTGGAAAATAGAGAAACAAAACAAGTGATGAGATGGAGCCAATCTAACAAGTCCTAGAAAGTTAATTATAGGCTGGAACTACCAGAGGGGGTGGGTAGGGCAAGAACAAAGTGGCCAAGGAGCACAAAGGACTATGGGGAGGGGCTGAGGGTGCTTTGCTGGTGGGTGTGGTTTAGTAACAGCACTTGAATGGGGAGATCCTATACTTCTAAGACACAGGAAACCAAGTAAAAGCAAAGTTAATTCAAATAAACAAACAAAGAAAATGGCCCAAAGTCCTGGGGCAAACCTCTGAAACTCCAGAAGACAGTAGGGAAAGGAAACCCTGGGGCTTAAAATTCTGTGTTTACCACTAAGTATCATTTCTACAACATTACAGCTGCCAATGCTCATCACTCATATTTATACTGCAGTAATTTTCTCCTTTTAAGACTTGAACGCAGAAATGCACTCAGTGGAAATTTCCTGTTTCTCTTTGAGAAACATAATTCAATTTAGTTTTCATTGCTCTTCCTCCCAACAGGCTGCCTTGGAACACACACACACACACACACACACACACACACACGATCCCACACACCCCCAGGCCCCCGCAACTACTCCTACCCAGTTTTGAAACTCTAGAACCCACCTGAGTGATGGTGTTTTTGCAGAAGAGCGGTCCAAGGTCCGGGAAAGGGGTGTCTTTCTCTGTTCTCCTCTAGCCACAGCAACCTTTGAGTCCTCCCTCCATCTTCCATAGAAAATGCATTCTTTGCTGGCCTGAACCCTTGGCATCTGGATCCATCTATTATTTAAAAAGAAAAGAAAAGAAAAGAAAACCCGCAATCTAGAGACAGGTCTTGCACGACCACCGCTCCCAACCTCCGCGGGCAAATCCCCAGGGAAGGAACGGATTCCCAGCCTAGAATTCTCTAGAGCCCAATCCCCAAGAGGCCAGACCTTTGCCATAGGTCCCCACCTGCTCTGCCTGGAGTTCTCCACCCACCAAGCCACACTAAGTGCCTTCTCGGAAACACTAGTAGGGGGCGGGTAGAAGGGGTGATGGTGTGGGGGTGAAATAAGGGAAGGGCTCTTTTTGCTTTTGGACACACACACACCCACACACACACACAGAGGATGGGGCTGGGTCGCCGTGGATGGGGGTCGTGACCCTTCCTCTGCTGCAAGAGCTCCAGTGGAAGGCTGCAGCACCGCCGCCACCACGCCCCGGGTGGGGGTTCCCGCCCAGCGCCTCCGCCTGGAGAGGAGCTAGCCGGGGAGGGGGCGTGGACCGAGAACTAGCGGCTCCGCAGCGGGGAAGGGCGGGGCGGCCGCCTCCCTGGGCGCGCCCCGGAAGGAGGGGCGCGGTCTCCGCGGTGCCGGCGGTGGCCCGCGCTCCCGCGGCGGGTGTCTAGACCGTACCCGCTTGGGTGCCAGCGGCTGGTGCCCGCGCGGCTGAGCAACAGGAGCCCGAAGGAAGAGGGAGAAGCAACAGCAGAAAGAACACCGAGGGGAAAAGGCCGGGAGAGAGGAAGGAAGGGCTCCTGAAGCCTGCGCCCTCCACCCCGGGAGCGGATTCTGCGGGTGCGCTGGATGGGCAGGAACGGCGGGCAAGGTGGCAAGTAAGTGCCTTTTCTCTCGCTTCCCTGGTGTGGCGAGTGAGGGGCAGGGGAGCCGCCGGTCTCGCCGGCGCTGGCCTCAGCCGCCACACCCACCTGTGTCGGTTTCACATCCCTGGGCTTTGGTTACCCGGAGTTAGGCCCCCTGGAAGTGGAGCGGGGAGACGCTGCATGGAGGGGTTCCCAGCAATTGATGCAGTGGGAATTGGCAGGGCCACTATTTCCATAGGCAGATCCTTTGCGGGTTTCGAAGGTGTGGGTTTGCTGCCACGTTCTGAGAATGTGGAAAAGAGACGCAGCTACACCTGGCAGTTTCCTGGCAGTTGCTCCTTGCCGGATGTCTTAGCTTGGGTTTCGGTTCCCGGGGGGGCTGGTCGTATTCTTTGGAACAAACAGCACGTTTTGTATTTAATGTCTTTAAAGCTGAGGGTGCAGAACCAGCATAGCTGATGCTACCTGTGAGGACAGTGAAGAAACGCCGCTCCCCTTAGGAGTACATAAATACAATTAAGAATGCTTAGCCCCTTTTTATTTTTTTCCCCACACAAATAAGCATTTTATAGGCAAATTCAGATAAGATTCAGAGTCATTAAAACTTTTTATCGACTTCAACTGAATTAGTTTTAGGGGAAAATGATGTTTACTTCTATTAAAGGCAATAAAAAGATCAAAATAGAATGATTAACAGGAAACTTCAAGGCCAACTTTTGCGACAATAGCTAACATTTTCTCTCTCTCTCTCTCTCTCTCTCTTTTTTAAGTTGCAGCATTTATAGTAATTTGTGTGTCTCCTGAAGCCGAGAGAAATTTTTATGTAAGAGCAGCTTAGGACATGTTTTAAAAAGCTCACTCAAATAAGATAAGGACCAAATCAACACAAGGGCTTAAATGTGTGAAGGCTTTTCAACTGCTCAATGTGAAGCCAGTGTTGGGAGAGTCAGTTCTTGCCAGGAAACACAATCACTGTTCTATTTCTCCTCCTCTGTTGACGGAAAAATATATATCAGGTTCTTTTTTTCTGTAATTTAAAATATATTTTCATGATTTTTACTTTAACATTAATAAAACCTGGCTATATATAATCTGCAAATTCAATCCAATTATCTATTTTATTGAAAACTTTTTACATTCTTTCTCCATTTTTGAAAAAATTTAAAGTTCAATTTCTTTGTAACTTTGCTAGGTAGAATTTTAAAATAATTATTCACTATTAGAAAGCTACCTTAGCCAGTTGCTCTGTAAGGATTATAATGATTGTTAGAATAGTTGACTCACAACAAAATGCTAGGCAAAATATCGCATTTGATATAAAGGAGGATGTGCCCTCTCTTTAGGCAACTGATGATAGTTTGCTTAAGAATAAATTTTTCTGTTTTGTAGATGTTTAAAGTACCTGACTTTAGAAATGAACCATTGTGCAATCTTGGGACACAGTGAGGTATTTTTGGAGGTTGGGTATAGACCCCATGACTGATTCCTGTGTTGCAAGAAAAGCTCACTGGGTACCTGATGCTTCTGCAGAAGAGAGATGAGTCAGGTTTGGCTTTCTGCCAGGAGCATCCTGGTGCCTTCTGCTGTCTCCTAGGGTGGGGAGATAATCAAGGGAGCTGGCTTGCTCTCTTGTGCTTTTGCTACCTGTTGCTGATGAGTTTTGGCAGCAAAGAAAAAGTAAGAAATTCAGGGACTGAATCAGTTTTGTCCTATTTATTCACCTTAGTTAATATGAAAAACCCACTTTTCAATAGCAAGGAAAAAAACCTGGAATCTTGCATTTGCACAAATAATAAAAACTAGCATTTATTTAATTTCTATTCCTATTAAATATTTGAAAGATTGTGAAACTGGATGAATTTTTATGATTTTTTCTAAGACAAGACATGACCTTCTAAAGGAATTTAAAATTTATTAATGTAAATGGATGTTTCTAAATGTCATAATGATAATAACTTATGATTTTCCCTAGTATTGCCTCAACCTTTTCCCCATTCTATCATCTGAATAAATGACTCTACTATCCACCAAGTGTTGATTGTGCTCTCTTCCTCGTGACAGCATTTAATCCCTATCCAGTCCATATTTAGAGCTATCAGTCTTATCTTCCAAACGTGCCTCTGTTCAGTTATACTTCTCAGACGGGTCTCTTCCACATTGTTGTCTATTTCTAACCTGCCACCAGATTAGATCCATGTTGATGTTTATTCCAGGTTCAAGGGCATTTATCTCACAAATCCAAAGTGTCACTAAGGAAAGCTCAGAGGGACACTGTGGACTAACCATGAAGATCCATCGCTGTTAGTGGGAGTAAGAGGGAGACTCAGATTCCATGCTGGTTAGTGATAGTGTCATATTTACACTAGAGTTTATATCCACACATACATATATATATATATATATATATATATATATATATACTTTCTGTGGCAGTAAGTCCCATCTTTATTTTTTGAGACTACTTAAAGATATTAAGTAAACGAGTAGTTTTACTATTAACTTTGGTAAAAATCTAAGTTTTCATTTAGGTGACAAGCTTTCATTAATGCTATTTTTTTTTTAATCTAGCAAGTGACCAGCCACTTTTTTTTTGTAAAGAATTTGATAATCATGTTTCTTCTGAAATGACTAAACTGTTGCATCAGTTATCACCAGGGATTTTCTTAAATTTTTTGTGAAGTTGACCCATCTGGTTTCCTTGTGTTGGAGTACATCTGCGTGCTAATTGAAGATGGCTTTCCATTTTACATGTCACAATTAGCTGTTTTTTTTCTGACACAGAAGTATAACTTCCTTCCTGTAGAACTATTTGGACTTAGATTACCACTTAAGATGACAAGATAATAATAAAATGGATGTAAGATTGCATAAACATAATACTCATATGAGGATTTATGGGAAAGCATTCACAGAATGTGGGTAGGCTACTTTTGTAGAATAAAAGAACATTTTTGGTGCCTTGCCATCCTGCAAAATGGAATTTCTTCATTGAAGGTTTAACTTACTCTTCCTCTTTATGTAGCTGGAAGGAAATGGCTTTAGGCAACACGGAAAGCTATCAACTGTTGGCAGCTAAAGGTGGAATGAAGTTTGGAAGGTGGTAAGGACAAATGCCAGACCATGATAAAGAGGCAAACAAGGAGGGAATGCCATGAGCTGTGCCAAAAAACAAATTTGAGTTGATATAATAAATAAAATCACTGTGTATCATTTTAGAACCACTGAGAAAATAGTTCTTCAGTCTTTCTCTTTAAAATAGCAACTATATATATTTTTTTCTGTATCCTTTTTTTATGGTAACATTGCTTTACATTGTATGATTTAGGGGACTAGGTTCATGCCTCTTCAGGTATGTAACAACATACCCATCACCAAAGCGCTCATAAACTTTAATCATAAAGCAGTGGGTTCCCTTCTCCTTTTACCCCTTATTCCCACCTTTTCCCTCTTGTAGACTCAATTCTACAGTCATATTTCTAAGGTTTGTTTTGGTTTAGTTTTGTCTGTTCCTGTTTTGTTTTCTATATTTCACCTATGAGTATAATCATACTGTATTGGTCTTTCTCCCTCTGATATATTTCACGAAGCATAATCCCCTTCAGTTTCATCCATGTTATGGCAAATGGCAATATTTCATTTCTTTTTATAGCTGAGTAATATTCTTTATTCACTCATCTGTCCTTGCACACTTAGGTTGTCCTCTTAACTTGACTGTTGTGAATAGTGCTGTAGTGAACACAGGGGTGCATATATTCCTTAAAATTAGTGATTTTTGCCTTCAAGTAGATACCTAGAAGTGGAACTGGTGGATCATTTGGATCATTTGGTAGATCTACTTTTAATGTTTTGAGGCACCTCCCTACTGTTTTCCATGGAGTCTGTACCGGTCTACATTACCACTAAGAGTACATGAGTATTCCTTTTTCTCTGTGTCATTGTCTTGTTGATCTGGACCATTCCTACAGGTGTGAGATGGTATCTCGTTGAGGTTTTGATTTGTGTTCCCCTCATGTTAAGCGAGGATGTGTGTGTCTTTGGAAAAAATGTCTGTTTAGCACCTCTGCTCATTTTATGATTGAGTTATTTCTTTTTTGTTGAGTTAGAGTGCTTCGTAGAGCTTGGATATTTGTCCCTTATTGGATGTATGATGTGTCAATATTTTCTCACATTCCGTAGGATGTGTTTTTATTTTAATGATAGTTTCTTTTGCTGTAAATAAGCTTTTTGATTTGATGTAGTCTCATTTGTTTTTGCTTTTGTTTCCCTTGCCATTGTAGTTGAGTCTCCAAAGACATTACTAAAGTCAGTGTGGCGGAATTTTGCCTAAAATGTATTTTATAGTATCAGGTCTTTAACCATTTTGAGTTAATTTTTGTGTAAGGTATGAGAGAGTGGTCTCATTTTATTTATTTTTTTGCATGTGACTGTCCAGTTTTCCCAGCACTATTAAGTAACAACTCTTGTTTGTATTTTAAGTGAAAACACTCTACTGTTACTTTTTTAAAACAGGAAATGGAATGCTTGTGGATTTTTAAAGTGATATGTTAGGGAGTCAAAATGCCATATATTTTTGTTAAACATGATTTTGTCATTGTATTGCTATTCATTTTATGATTTCCTTTGGTTGTGTCAAGTGTTTGAGAGGCTGCCATTATTGATCATAACTTTCTTTAAAATGTATCCTTGGAATTTTTACAAAGCTTTCTAAAGCATTTATCAGAATACAATAAAATTCCAATTGCACCCGTGATCATTTCCTTAGACATTTAGAGGGAATGTGTACATTTACAAGGTCATAATCTGCTGCAGACAGGACAGCCGATGAAGTTCTCTGCCATTAACGAAGACTCAGAGTCTAAATGAATTTGCAGGGAGTGAGGGAGGCTGGGGAGAGTGCCATCAAGAGCAGCTCTGCCTTTCACTCTCCCAGCTCAAGCCTTTATTACAGATATGAACAAAGCAACAAGAAAATAGCACACAATTGTGTTTTCGCTTATACAGATTAATAAGTTACTGCTGCAAACAAATTTTCTTGGTTAGTAGGGAACATGCACACAAGCCAGTACATCCTCAGAAAACAGGAGTCAATTCTGGGAAGAAGTTCTGTTTGCAGAACTTGTAATGTCCTGGAACTCTGTATGTAGAGTAAACAGGTGTATACCAAAAACTCCAGCTCCCTTTAGGTCAGCAGGCTCCAAGAATAACCTACCACCCCTGCCTTGTACTGAATGCTTTTTTCCTGTCCTTTCATTCTTCTTCTACATTTTATACCTATACATTTGAGATATTTGCCAGTGTTGTAAATTTTGCTACAACATCAAATAAACTATTACTACAAATAGTTTATTTAGTGAACCACTAAAGAAAAATTTGGAAGAGTAGACAAATGCATTAATATATATATACAAAGACAAGTGAAGTTTGCTTTGTGTTGTATGCCCAACTAGAACCCTAGTCTTTGGGTTATTTTAAAAATAGAGATGATTTCTCTGGTATGGTGTCTGTCATCTTTTATGTTGTTTATAAGCTTTAGATGTTGGAGTCATGTAACTCTTTATCATCTTCTTGAGGACTTATTTAAAAATTCAAAAGGGAAGTAAATGTAGATACTCAAGTCCATGCAGAAAAGTGGAACATGGGAAATGAGAAAAATATTGTTGATGAAATATACCTTATATACTGATGTAAATGCCACTGATTTTTGTCAACTACAATAAAAATACTTCCTTTAAATCAAGGATAATTTATTAATTATGCCTATTTTGTAAAGAATGCATAGAATATTTCACTTGTAAATTAAGCCTTTACTTTCTCTGGATAATAATTTAAAGTTAACATTCCTTTTGGTAAATACTATGGGACTAAATTTTATAGATGATCCTTTTGTGGAACAAAATATTACAAACCTGAAGTGAAGACTTTTTTCTTTCTCGTTAATATAATATGTAGTCTTGTTACCTGGGACAAACTTGACGCATCATAATTCAGATGGGAAGACTTGCAGTGGCATTTTCAGGGTCAGCTGGGAGCAGGGTTCTTACAATCCCATGAGATCATCTGACACGCTTTCAGGAATGAGTGTTTGTGGAATGGCTATACAGAGAAACACTTTTTTTTTTTTTTAAAGATTTATTTATTTATACAAGCACTGGGTACAGTCAGAAGTGCGGGAGGGTGAGAGAATTCACCAGAGCCAGAGCAGGGAACAGAAACTGGCAAACTGATGAAATACACTGCTGAGGGGAGCAGCGGGTGTGGCAGGAGAGGTATGTGCACCATGTGGGACCCTCGCCTGCGGCCAGGAATCAAACCAGCACTGCAGAGGCTGTGGGCAGCTTCACTGCCCCGTGCTCGACCGCTGCGCCACCAGGGGAGGCCCTACAGAGAAACACTTTTGAAAATTCTTATCACATCTTACTATATTTCAGAATCTTTGTAAAATACTTTTGAAAAGTACTAGAAGCGCAAAAAAAAATAGAATTCTGTTCATATTATTGTCATGAAAAAGTATTTTTTTAGATATTTCTCTTGCTCAACCTGTAGTCTTAGTCAAATGCTTTCACTTCTCAAGTGCAATTCCATTGTAAAATTGGTTGCTGTACAAATTAACTTTAAAAAGCGTATTCAAAATGATCACATTAGTGTCTTGTATGAGATCAGGAGGTGTTCAGTAATGTTGGCTAGATATTTGGTAATAGTATATTACAATCAAAATGTACTCTATATTTTGAATACAGTGTAAATCTAAAGTTCATCTTTGTTAATTTTACTTCTAATCCTATTTCAGTGGATGCTAGTAATGCATTTTCTCTTGTTTTTAATGGTAGTTATGTAATTGTATATCTCTAAGGACCTTTCCATCATGCAGTCTTTATTAGCATTCTGTTGGTAAAGTATTCAGTTATAAACTAGTACATTTGTTTATATGAAGTATTTAAATATTCATAAGTAGGAAAACATGGTAGAGGAGTTAAAATTCAGGAATTTGTTAATTATTCAATTTATTTTTGAACCTCATCTATCAGAATTGTGCATTCAAGGAGCAAAGTTCAGTGGAGGAGGTGACCTACTAAAGGTCTGTTAGTACACTCATAACAAATAACATCTAATTTTATTTATTTTTAAAAAAGATTTATTTATTTATGCATACAAGAGCTGGGGTACAGGCCAGAGATGCGGGGGTCAGAGGATTCACCAGACAGAGTGGGGAACTGAACAGGCAGATTGACTGAAATACACTGCGGAAGGGAGTAGTGAGCAAGACAGGAGAGGTCTGCTGCACCATGTGGGTAGCTCCCTGGCCAGCTAGGGATCAAAATCATGCTGCAGAGGCTGCGGACAGCCTCATAGGTTGCGTCCCAACCCCTTGCACCACCATGGAGGCCCCAACATCTAATTGTAAAGGAAATTTTTATGAAGAACATATCATGAAATTACTCATATATTTAAAATCAACCTTTAAATTACTCTATCAATTCTGTCATCAGAAATAAAACTCAACACTTTTAAATATGCAAATAAAATGTTTGAACCTGAGAGATATATTGGCCAATATGAACATTCACTTTATTTCACTGTTGATTCATTAACAAAAATCAGTCTTGTAATGCAGAACATCAAATTAAGGGTAATAATAGAATCATTTTTATTTATTATTTGGCAATCCACAATTCTTGTTCAGTTGGTAAGCATAATGGATTATCTCTTGCAAGAAGTTGGTCAGGACAATGTCATGGAAATAGACAGTGAGTATAAATAGGTACATTGACACCAGGGAAAATGTAGACAGGACAACGTACATTTGTTAATATTTCTGATAATGACATTTATTTAACAACCTCATGTAGAAGGTCTCATTTTTGCTGAGTAGTACATTAAGGACTCTGCAAATTCTCTTTAAATTCCCACAACCAACTTTTGAGTGAGAACAGAAATGCTCAGAAGTTGCCTAATCGTCCCAAAACCTCATGTTGATTACTTCCCTTGACTTACATACACATTCCTTTTAAAGGAAAGAAAATATTATTTATACCGAGAATACAAATACACTCACATGTAGTCCACACACACATATGTCTATTGGTTATGTTACAAAGTATTCCACAAAAATCTTTTAACACCTAATGAAGCAGAAATTATCTACATTTCCCATTGAACATAACAAACTAATTGCAATACAAAAAAAGAATGACGGTTGTTTAAAAGTTCATCTGGAATACTGATTCTTGTGAGAAACAGATTGAGATTTAGGTGAAAGTCTGTAGACACTATGACATTTTGAAAAATATCTCTATTTTTTTTCCTTTTTTTATTTTAACATTTATCATTTTTTACATTTTTAGACAGTATTTGCTTCCCTCCCCACCCCCTCAGATTGAGTCCCCGTAGAATCTCCTTCCCCAAGGCACTCATGCACCATCACCACAGTCCCCTGTGCTCCTTTCTCCATCCCTCTCAACCCTCTCCCTCCTCCTCCCCTGCAGGATGTCTCTGGTTTATAATTGTCTGTTTTTGCTTTGTTGTGTTTTATACTGTTATTATTATTTTTTTTATACTGATGTCTTAATTGGTTCCCCTATATTCCTGTTATAAGTGAAACCATTGATATTTGAAAAGTATCTATATATTTAAAGTGATTTTGACATTGTTAAAGAGGTCGAATGTTTTTGCTTTCCTGGTTTAGTGGTGTCATTGTACTGCTCTGACTTTACTTGGCCATGATTAGACAAATGTTATTTGTTTTGTTATGAGGAAATTAAAACTGGAAAGGGGACTTTCCTAAGGTGGACAGGAGTTTAAAGAAGCAGGGTACTATGTTTAAAGGAATATGTGTTGAAATCAAGCACGGTAAATGAAGTCATGGAGGAGATGGTGGGTGTTGGGATAATGAAGTAGAAAAAGCGAAGTGATTTGCGGAGGGTAAAGAGAGAAGGCAGGGCTTATCTAAAAGTATTCATATCCTAGGAATTAAGAATTTAGGCACTTTTAATTTATAGTACTACAAATTGATATACCCAAGTGTAACTTAAATCACAGTACTTATTGTCACAGTCAATGATTTATGTCAGGTAAAGAGTTCTTTATATCAATGATTTAAGGTATTTATTCTAAGGGTTTTAAATGCTTAGAAAATTATTTTACATTATATTTATAATTTCTAATGCAAATTACTTTTTAACATATTATCTTACCTATATACTGTACTTTGAGATATAAAAACCATTGGAAATCAGACCCCTGAGTTCTAGTGACTATGATTGACAGTTTGCCCTCTGAACCACTAAGGTTTTAAGGGTAAGGACCATATGTGTTCATATTGAAATTCTTGCATGGTGCCTTATACATGGTCATTCTTATTACTTATTTGCTGTAAATGATACATATTTATATACACCTTTGTGCTCAACTTCTGAATCTTAATTTGCTACAGATATGGTGGGAATAAGTTAACAATAATTTAGTAACTTTTGCTTTTCAAGTCTGCTATTTATCACCATTAAAGTCACTTCTTATTTCTTAAGAAAGCAACAAGATTTTTGCTTGTTTTCTGTCACAGCTTGGGTTTTCCAGTTCTAGATGACACTATTCTGCTTTGTTTGCATGAAGAGCCAAATTTTTAAAAGTACTCAAGTTGATCCATTAAAAAGACAAATCTGAATTCTTTCTAAAAGCAAGCATTTTCTGTTGAAGGATTTGCTTAAGAGATAGAATGCAGTCAGATAGTAAAAAAATAAAAAGAGCTAATTTTTTTTTTTTTTTGAGCTGGTGATCAATCATTAAGCCCTATCTGGTAGCTCTCCAAAATATGTAGGTCAAGAGTTGGCATCCAGGTTGGTATCGGTGTCATTGAGGTTTGTGGAGAGGAAGGACCTGGCAGAGATCCCAAGGGCAGCGCTAAAGGGATCCTGAGTTGCTCCAGAGCAGCTCCTGGAACTCTCAACATTGGTGTTTCCTGAAATTTAACAATAGGGCCTCCCCGGTGGCTCAAAGGGTTAATTGCAATCTATGAAGCTGTCCATAGCCACTGCAGTATGAGTTTGATCCCCAGCTACGCACATGTCTCAGCAGACCTCTCCTGTCTTGTCCACTGCTCCCCTCAGCAGTGTACTTCAGTTGATCTGCCAGTTCTGTTCCCCACTCTGTCTCTGATGAATCCTCTCAACCCCCACAACTCTGTCCTATACCCCAGTTCTTGTAGGTATGAATAAATAAATCTTAAAAAAAAAGAAATTTAACAATAATTCCTTCTTTCCTTCCCTCTATCTTTATTCACTCTCTTCCTTCAGCAAGTATTTATTGAGCAGCTACTCAGGCACTGTTGTAGTAGTGAACAACAGTGTAAATACAACAGTGAACAACCCATAGAGGTTTCATGTTTTTTTAAGACTGATGAGTAAATTACTGTTTTTTATTATAATGTATGTTTTAAAGAAGCATATAGCAGACAGAGAGAGTTGAGGGAAGGAGGCATTATTTAATTAGGATGGTCAGAAAAGCCTTTTTTTACTGGATCCTGTTCTGGACACAGTACCACACAGTGAGAGTAAATGTAATGTTTGGGAAAACCCTAATTTCCATACAAAATTAAACTTTTTGTCTTTTCTGGTGATTTATATGTAAATGTTCTTTTCCCATCTGCAATGGATTGGATTCTTGGGAAAAAGGCTGATATGATATAGGTTACAATTGAGAATATCTTTAAACACTTAAATTCTGGAAACCAAAACAATGAGATACAGTAATTTTTTTTATATTTTGATTAATTTTTATAGCTCTTGCACAGTTATTCCTCATGAAATAGTGGTGCTGTAGAAATATAAATGAATATTGCTCAGTAAAATAGATAACAGAGAAACAAGCCACCTGAATCCTATCAAGGCTGATCTACTGCTAACTGATATGCCATTGGTATCCTACTGACTATTCATTAACAGTTTTCAAGAAATTCTTGTGAATTAAAATTTTATTGAGATACTGTGGAAACTATATGGAGTTTCCTCAAACAACTAAAACTAGAGCTACCACATGACCCAGCAATTCCACTACTAGGGATATGCCCAGAGAACACAAAAACATTAATCCAAAAGAATACCTGTACCCCTATGCTTATGGTAACACTATTTATACTAGGTAAGAGTTGGAAACAACCCAAATGCCCAAAAATAGATGACTGGATCAGGAAGATGTTGTATATATACACAATGGAATGCTATTCAGCAATCAAAAAAGATAAAACTCATGCCATTCACAACATGGATGGAGCTAGAAGGGATTATGCTCAGTGAAATAAGTCAGAAGGAAAAAGAAAAATATTGGATGGTTTCACTTATAAGAGGAATACAGGGAAACCAAATAAGGCATTAGATAAAAAAATAATAACAATAAACATAACAAAACCAAACAAAAATAACTGTAAATCAGAGACATTCTGCAGGGAGGGGGAGGGAAAGGGATCAAAACAAGGGAGGGAAGAGCACAAGGGACTATGGTGATGTGCACAGGTGAATTGGTGGTAGAAATTCTATGGGGACTACACCTGAGAAAAGAAAGCAAACATTGTAAAAAAAATGAAAAAAAGATGTAAAATATCAATTAATTTAAAAAATTTAAATAATTATCAAGATAAAATTTGTATAACAAAATTTACCATATTAAGCAGTGAATGTACAATTCAGGATCATAAAGTGCATTTTCATTGGTGGTGGAACTATAACCACCACCTATCTCCAGATATTTTTCACCATTCAGCATGGAAACTTTGTACCCCTTAAACATTAACCCCTTATTATCTCAGTTTCCCCTAATCCTGATATCCACCATTCTATTTTATTTATGAATTTCATTATTGTAGTTACAGCATATAAATGGAGTCATATTCATCTTTTGTTTGGGCTTATTTCACTTAGCAAAACATTTTAAAGCTTCATTTGATTACAGCTTAGAGCAGAATTTCATTCCTTTTTAAGACTGTGTAATATTCAGTTGAACGTTTATGCAACTTATATATCCATTCATCTATCTATGGACATTTGGTTTGTTTCAGCCTTTTGGTTTTTATGGATGATACTGTTATGAACATTAGTGTATAAATATCTGATTGAGTTCCTGCTTTTAATTCTTTTGCGATCAAGTGGAATTGCTGGATCATAATAATTCTATACTTAATTTTCTGAGGAACTGCCATATCATTTTTCCATGGTGGCTGAGCTATTTTCTGTTTCTACCAGCAATTTCTCTACATCCCTGTTAACATTTATTTTCTCTCTCTTTTTACTTTATGATAGCAATCCTACAGGTTGTAAAGTGGTGTCTGTGGCTTTTATTGTACTTCTCTAGTGATTAATGAAGCTGAGTATCTTTTTATTTGTATATTGCCATTTCAGTAATCCCCATCTGATTTTTTTTTCTTATATGCTGAGATTAAAAGTATTGAATTTTTGAAAAATATACCAGCAATTTAGGGGGATTCCTGATTTGGAAAGAATATATTCATATAAGAATAGGAGACTACTGGGGTTTATTCCTCATTTTGACCAATCCCATTTTTGAAAAACATCTTTGAATTGGGCCACTTCCTATAGTGTCTGAGCTTTCTGATTCTTTACTAGCTGGATGATAGATTCAGGAGCTCTTCATATCTGATCCTAGTTATTAAATGTTATCATTTAGTAGAGCAAAAATTTTATCATGCTACAGTTATAATGTCCTCCATCCCAGCATAATGTTTTGTGCATCTTGGGTACTCACTGATAATTGAGTGAGTAAACACAGTGATGACAAAAGATAAACTCATGCCATTTGCAGCAATATGAATGGAGCTGGAAGTGATTATGCCTAGAGAAATAAGTCAGAAGGAAAAAGATAAATAATGGACGGTTTCACTTGTATTTGCAATACAGAGAAACCAAACCAAAGGTCAGACAAAAGTAAACCTTGAAAGGTGACCATAGATCTGAGGCATCTTGGAGTGGGGAAGGGAGAGCAGTGAAAACAGGAGGGAAAAAACTATGAACTATGACTAAGGCTACCAGAATGGGGATGTGGTGAGATGGGAGCAAAATGGAGAGGGGGTTCCAATAGAGGATTACTGGGGCTTTAGTGATGGATGTGATGAAATAACATGCATTTGTAGAGTGAAAACCTATACTGGTGAGACATATTGTGATGTAAATCAGTATTATCTCAATAAATATAACTTTACAAAAATACTTGAATGAGTAAACAAATGAATAAATTAATGAGAAAAATGGTCTTATTTTCTTAATTATCTAGTAAATCAATGACTACTTGGTATCTTAGCTCCATTTTAATAAAGCAAGCTAAAAAATCATCTTTCTCCTTTCCATGAACTCTTAATGAAGATACTAATTTTTCAATCAATTTTATTAAAGTATTTTTAGAAGAGTTTGCTACTGAGTACTGAAGTTTGAAGGTTAGAGTCTATACCAAAAATACTTCTTGTTCCATTAGACAGTCTGTGCAGAGGTTAAGTCTCATAGGCAGTACCTTTTCCCCTTGGGTAGCTACCAGCAAGTGAGAAAATGGAGGCTATTTATGGAAACTCAAGGTCACTGAGTACAGTTTATATTGTCATGAAAATATGACATATGACATCTTTTTATTTATAAATATTTCAATTAATTAAAACAATAGTTTAGAGAAGTCAATAAATGTAAGCTAAGCACCTTTACCATTGGATTTTTGTATATTCTTTGCCTAAATACTCACCTTACCTCAGAATCTAAATACTCACCTTACCTCAGATGTTTGCCAGAATATAAGTTTGGAAGAATAGGATTTATTTTCTTTCCAGTTAGTAGTTATGCTGTTACCTCATTCTAAGCTGGAGTTTTCTTCAAAATTCTATACCTGTTTATATCTATCATGAAGCAGCAAAAGTCTTGTCTCAAAGTGGTACAATTGATGTCATACATCAATTTTCTCCTTTAAAAAATTGGCAGGCCTTTCATCTTCTGAAAGCATTTTAATTTAATTTTATTATTTTTTCATTATTTTTTCATTTTTTTATTGAGGTGACATTGGTTTACAATACTACATGTGATTCAGAGCCACCCCTCATCAGATGCATGTCACAGCACATTCACCTCCATCATATTCCAATTCCTTTGCTTATTAAATGTTATAACAATCTACATATTTTTGCATTTTACAAGCCTGATGAGTTTAATAATTTTTATCACCACTTAAGAACAATGCACACATCTTGCATGCACGCATTGCAGCAACTAAGTAGTCTTATGTTGGTAACCACTAAATGGCTCTCTGTGGCATATATCACCATCTATTGGTAGAAAGCAGTATAGTCTTGGTTTGGTAATGATCAAGTTTTGATTTGATCTTTAAAATGCCCTAAATTGCAATCTGTTTAAGAAGAAAAGTTTTATATATGCAACACAAAAATTTGTCATAATGTAATCTTATAGCCTTATTCATGAAAAATCATTTTATAAGATTGATAAAAAATCACTAATAAAAGAACTTTCTGTGCACTTGAAAGGTGGTAGAAAAATATACATAATGATAAAAATAGTCTTTTTTTCTTTCCTTAAAAGGACCTCACATGATGATTTTCAGTTCTTTTTCACAATGTAGAAATCAAGCTTTAGAAGCTCAAATTGCCCAAGGATATAAGCTAGCAAACAGCAGAGATGGGATTTGAATACAGGTCTCTCTCACTCTGGAATCATAAACTTAATAACTGTGTTATGTTTTCTTCTATTTTACTGTACCTAGATTTTAGATTAAAGTCATAAATGTAGGGGAAATGTAGCAAAGCATTGCTAACAAATATACCATTTGAAATTCACAATATACACAGGGAAAAAGAATAATGTTGCTTATATATATTTCACCTGGGTCCTATGGTAGGCATTTTAGAGAAACTGCTTATATCTACATGATCATGTTATTAAGACAGATACTTTCTCTGTTTCATTTATGAAGAATTAGCATAAAGCCACAGAGCCATCATGCATTATGATCAGGGATTCACACCTAAATTTGCCTGGCACAAAATTATCCTGCCATTTCTATTAAACCATGTTGATATTTTGTTGGAGGTGGATACATGAATAATGTACTCCCAAGCCAAAACTATGTCTTTGATAAAAGATTGATTTCATGGGAGGGGCTCTGAGACTGAATAGAGATTGGTATTGAAAAAGGCATTTACATGTAAACTTCTCTCTAAAGGCATGCCCTCCACCTTACTAGGAAGACCTAATTTCCTTATCTCTTTCAATGGAAAAGGAAAAATCTGCATACCTTTATTTACTGTGCTTGCTTTGGTAAACCCACTGACTCACTTTTCCTACCTTATACTCTGTTTTCTTAGCTAAACTGTTTGTGATGGTATCTAAAAGCTTGTGTAAGGTACTCAGTTTTGCTGGGTCTCTTCCACGTATAATAGGAGGCATACATGTTATTATTAACATTCTTTATGACTTATCTCCTATAAAGCTGTCTGATGATTGTTTTATTATTTGCTGGCCTAGAGGAACCCAGAAGGGCATGGAATGATTTCTTTTACATCCTAATAATTATCAAAGTGGAAATGCATTCTCTGTATACTTTATTTAGGTGTAGGATCTCTTCTGTAGCCAAAGCTTAGTGGCCCCAAAGGTCAACTAAGTCTGTGATGATTTTATGGCCTCAGGAAAAGATCAATTCTGACATACAGAAGATCTAATGTGAGCTAAGAAATATTTCCCTTTTTCCTTCCTATATATCACTATATAACAATGCTATTGGTAAGATTTAATCAGTCAGGAAACTACTTAATTAAGATGATCACTTTTGTATTGCTTATTATATTTAATTTAGAGGTTATACACTTAACATTAGAAGTTCTTCAGTGGGTAGCCAACTCAGCCGATTTTTTTCAATTATTTAATTTTTATTGAGGTAACATTGGTTTACAATATTGTATATGATTTAGGGCAGCCTCCTCAGATATACTACACATACTACACCCATCACCAAGACTCCCATAGTCTTTCACCATTGCCCATTGAGCCCCTTCCCTTCATCCTCTCTATTATCCAGTAGGCTCAATTTTATAGTCAGATTTCAAGGGTTTGTTTTATTTTTGGTTTTGTCTAACCTTTTTTTTCTCTGTATTCCACACATGAGTGAAACCATCTAGTATTTGTCTTTCTCCTCTGATTTATTTACTTAGCATAATCCCCTCCAATTCCTCCCATGTTGTCACATACTATGTTGTCACATAGTATGGCAATAGTTTATCCTTTTTTAGTAGCTGAGTAGTATTCCATTGTGTATGTATACCACTCATCTGGCATTGGGCATGTAGGTTGACTTCATAACTTAACTATTGTAAATAGTCCTTCAATGAACATAGACGGGCATATTAAAAAGACCAGAAAAAAAAACAAACAAGTGTTGGTGAAGATTTGGAGGAAAAGGAACCCCTTATATGCTGTTGATAGGAATGTAGACTGGTCTAGCCTCTGTGGAAACAGTGTAGAGATTTCTCAAAATGTTAAAAATAGATCTACATATTGTTACAGAGCAACCCCGATATTAAAACGGGTTCCTGGCTGTGGGTCCTCACCCGCGCGCTTTAAAGGGACTTATGAATACTCTACTACAGACACACGCAAAAGGGTTAATAAAAGGTTTATTTACAAGAGAAAAAGAAATAAGGAAAATGTACAACTCAGGGAGAAAATAGGGAAATAAAGTCTTTAATGCTTCCTACCCGATCCGACGACCTGGAAAACCCAAAGTCACTCTCAGAGCTGACCGGACGCTGCGAGCTGGCTGAGAGCTCAAAAATGGAGAGCCCCCAAAGCCCACGTGTCTGCCTTTTGTATCCACCTGGCTGCTTAACCCCACCCTCAGGTCCCAGCCACCTTCCCTTTGGTGGTGATGGGATTTGGAGTTCCCAGTGTCTTTGGCTTTGACCTGGGGTGGGGGTGGAGTCCACAAAACTTATATGGAATTTGCTTTGGGACATCCTTTTTCCCCCTAACAATATGATCCAGCAATTGCATTCCTAGGTATCTACCCAAAATGATGCAAAAACACTAATTTGAAGGCATATATGTTGTCTTAATGTCAGCATGCAAGCATCTTCATGTGTTTGCGACAGGAGAAGTCTTCATTCAGCACACATTTACTAGTTGTTATGATGTGCTAGATATAATGCCATACACTGGTGATAGAAGATGCCTAAGAAAAATTTCCTATTTAAGGAGCTTGGAATCTACTCAGAGAAGATAGATATGGAACTTAATGAAGGAAGTGAGGTGTTACAGGAGCTATGATAAAAATCAGCTGAATGGTCACTTGGGAACCTACAACAGGAGAGATGAAAGAGAAGCTAATAAGGTGTGGAATTTATATTTGCATAGGAATGACACTCTGTTTACAGTGTTGACAGAATGGAGTAGGGCACAAATCTGGAGACCCCTTTTACATAGAATGTTAATGTTCCTATAATAGATTCCAATTTGGAATTTCTTCCTTCTTTTTAACTTTGGTTGCTATGAACATCTCAAAATGTCATTGTGTGGAGCAGAAGTATCTTAATCAGTATATTGAAAAGTATCCTAAAATGTTATTGTAAATGAACCGACTGAAGCAATATATTTTATTAATTAAAATTGTAATGAAGATGCATTTAATAGAAACAACACATATTTTAGTTAATGAGTACTATTTCATGGTTGAATCTTGCTTTCCTAAATACTTACAACTTCAGTACAGAATATAAGGTCCTTGCTAATGTATTATTTGGTTTCTTTCCTGCCGGTCTTCTCTCTTAGGGTAAGTTTAACTTAAAATTATCAACATCATTAATTCTCCATAGTGTTTCTTTTTTTAAACTTGTTTAGGTCATATTTTGTATGCTTTATCTGTAAATATTTTGTTGAATAAAAAGTGCATAATAAGTCAGTATGGATATATCTATTTTAAATTTTCTATTAAGCAGTCCAAAGTAGGACTGTATATAATAACACTCCATCCAATTTTGATAGGAAAATTTACTAATACTTTAAATTAGCAATTCTTTCCCATCTTAAAGATCTAAGATTTATTTTTTAATAATGTCAGATATAATTTCAACATTGTATCTGTTCTTTAAGAGCATGCGGAAAGACAGTGGGAAAGAGTACTTGTTATACAGTCTAGTCTATATACATATAGACAAATAAAACTACAGAGAAAACTATACTGGAATGAAAAAAAGACTTTTCAAGTGTCACTGTATTATTTTGCATATAAACATATTCTTAGGTGGTACAAGTATATTGGTGAAGTGCTTCATGATGGTAGTAATTTAAAACTCCAGACTGAGATTTGTTCCCATTCTAATTCAGAAGGATAAGGCATTAAGAAAAAGAAATCTCTTCACTGGTACTTAAAGTTAACCATGCAGGCACCTGACTCAAAAGGTTTGGACGTTGTGAACCCAAGTGGTTCTTCTGCCCACCACCCTGCCCCCTATTCTTAGGACTCAGATGATCTATATTCTTTCAACCATAGCAAAGACAGATGGCTCAGCTAGGGAATTCTCCACTAACTCTGCCTCTCTGAAACCACAAAGTCAGGAAATGCAAACAGAGTGCTCAGCTGAACCAGAACAAGAGCTTTCTAATGGGTAACTGCGACTTGAGAGAGCACATCCATTAGATAAAGTGATTAAATATGCATCAGTCCTTTGGCAAGGGAGCCATGAAGATATTGCAGCGGCACATCATCATGTGACCCATTTGTCTCCTGCTTGAAAAAGAAACATGTTTTTACCTTTGACATGTATGACTCTAAATTCCTCCATTCAGTTGCAGGAAGACTTTTTTTTCCCCAACGAGATTTATGCAGTTCATGATTTTTTTGGTGAACTATAAAGTAATTGTGTGGTAGGCAGAATATTTATAAATATTGAAATATTTCTCACTTGTTATTTCCCATTGCTTATTTTAGCCTTATGTTTTAGGCATTTTATGATTTAAGTTATTTTTGAAAATTATGCCAGTGGAAGTGTGTTGCCAAATTAAACTTTTTCACTTGCATGTACATATCTTAAATATCTAACTAGACAAAAAATTCATGTGTTGCAAAACAATTTTTTCTTGGCTTTCCAAATAAGCGTTTTTTATTGTCAAAATAGTATTTAAGGAAAATTTAGTCATAAAGAAATGTTACCATCAAATAGCATTAACCCTTGATTACATTTATGGTTCTAGAAATTCCAGTTTTCTCACTCTTAGTTATTACCATCTTTTGATTAATGATATGTTGCCCATCATATATTAATATGCTGCTACTAATGCACTTGAGGTAATGCATGCATTTAGGATATTCTTTTTAAGCTACGAATAACCTTTTACTTTTTCCCTGGTGACCAGTTGCAGGCAACTGCAAGATGACTGACAATGTGCTTGTAATCATGGAATGATAGATGACTGAGTTAAAAGTGTTCTCAAGAAATATAGTTCTGCCTCCTCATTTTACAGATGCATTCCTGAGAGCTCAATTCAGTGTGTATAGGATAATAGAAAGCACAGCTAAAAATAGGATGTAAAGGAATTGTCACTTAAAAATGTGTGTTTATGAATTTCTGAGCACCTTTCTATACACACAAATTCCTCTCCCCCAAATCAGAATTTCTCCCCATATTCTTAAATTGCTCAACCCTCAAAATCAGAAGAACCAAAGGGTTGAAGCTCTGACTTATGGGTTCTGTGCTGCTGAGGAACACATAGAAATGCCTGCTCATGAGACCAGCTCAAGGGCATATTATATACAAAAAGAAAAGCTTCACAGACAAACCCAGCTAAAAATGAATATTAAATGTCTATTTGATAATCTCCATGTTATGTAGACTATTTGCATTTACTTGTGAATTATACATGCTGAAAAAGTAAAATAATACGATTTCCTTAAAAAAATTTTTTTGAAGTAACATTGCTTTATAACATAAGTTTCAGGTATGCATCATTATAATGTCTGCATGTACTACCTTAAGTTCAAGAACCTTACAGAGATGTCCTAGTCATTTTGTAAGTTACTGATTTTGTCCCTGGTATGCAGAAATACTTTAGCAAAGCAAGTTAGAATCAAGTCAATGAACCAATAGTACAAAGTAGTGCAAAGACTTTCAACAGAAAACATAGCAGACTAAGCATGTTAATTTCAAATATTTCTATATACATGGTGACACTAGACTTCTATAGTACACTGTCCCCCATACCTATTTACAATGTTTAGTAAAACTGCGCCCTAATTTAAAGTGGAGTAAGAGAACTCTAATTTGCAGACTTGACAATATTTTACTTTTCTCATCATTAAGAATGTTTAATATCCTAAATTATATGGTGAGAAAAAAGTACTCAGTAGGCAAATAAAACACTTTATTCAATGCAAAAATTGAAATAAATTAATTGTATAGAAAATAGTAAATACAGAGGGAAATGGAGGACTTTGTCTCACTTTCTGGGGCCTTAATGTTTTGAACTTTTTCTCACTGTTTCTGTTCTCTTTGGAGAAAAAAATGTGGAACCATTGACTATCTACTGTGTGCCTCATTGGGCTAAACAATGGATGTATTATGGAGACTTAAGGAAAATGGTCCTGGGTAAAATAGCTCTTGAAGGATGGATAGGAATATTACATTACACTACAGCTGCCATCCAGGCCCCAGGGTAGGGAGGTGGGGTGGATTACAGGGAATGACTCTGGAGCTATTTAGGAAAAATTCTCGTAGATTAATTTCAAAAGCTCTAGTGAGGGAGCCAGTGCTGGCTTAGTAAGAGAAGTGATGTGATCAGCTTTTATTTACCACTCCATAATAATAGGTAGCCTCTAGGTAAGAGGAAAAGATATGCACACCTAGAGATTAGGAGACTATTGGAGATAGTACAGACAAGAGGTAAGGAAATAGAAGTTATGGTGATGTAAAAGGGAAGGAGTTTGGAGATGATTTAGAAAGAATAGCTAACAAGAGTCTATTCTGAATACTTAGGTAGTGAATGTTGTTTGTCATTTCTAGCACTATTTACTGATTAATAGTGTCATTGAAATGGGCAGAGTAACATGAGTATAGGGAAATTAGATTTGGTTTGCTGAAACTGAAGGATTGTTTTCCTTTTTTTTTTTTAGCAGAAAGCTTTTCCATTCTTAGTTTGTAAGGAGCAATATATTACAATCAACAAATAATTGCACATGTGCAAAAGTGGTGTATGAGTTCATTTTCATTGGCTCGTGAGTTGATATATCTTCTTTGAGAGTCACAAGTTGTCAGCTGGGAACTGCTATGAGCAGTTTCTCTCCCACGTGTTCTCCCTGAATGTACATCTGATTAGATCAGATGCTATAGGAAAAAGGCTTAGTCCTTCTGGAACATACTCATGAAAAGTTGTTTATTCCTCATGTTGTCCCTGGAATTAAAACTCATCTGGTCACCATTTTTCTGACAATACTATTGTATGCTTTTCTTAAATGTGTATCCTTTTCTTTATCCTCAGGGCTCCATTGTGTAAACTCTAAATCAAGATATACTAAACCCCTTAAATTCTGGATCATGAATTTCCAATGCATGAGAATGCCAGGTTAGGGGAAGATAATTGGCCAGTCAATTCCAGGTTTTTCAGACACTGATTCCTGGATTTATTTACAGTGTTGTCATTTATTGATTACTTCACATAAAGCCTTAATGTGTTTAGAAATCAGGAAGAATGATGTAATAGTACTAACAGTACTGCAGGTGTGTTTTGAGCATTAATTAGCTAATTATGAAACATTTAGTTGAGAGACATTTTAAATAACACAGAACTCAAGGCTTTTCCCCTCAATTGGGGGTCCACTTAAATAGCACTTTACTAAGCCAGGAAAACAAACACAACATGTACATGAGGTACATCACCTGCTAGGAATGCTGATCTCCCAGTGTGACCATCGCCTGCATGAAAAAATAGCCCCTAGGCATCAAAAGCTTTCTAAGAGTAGTAATTCATGAACCTTCTGGACTTAGGACAATGTTGTGAAATTATTTTCAGCTATTACTTGACATGATTAAAATATTTTTTGTTTTGATCCAGGAATTATCTGTGTGTAAGTGGAAAGAACAAAACCTCCAAACTAGAATATGAAGCTTGAAAGGACAATGTGCTAGAAAGAGGGAAAGAGAATAGCCAACCAGTGCCAAAAGCTTAGACAAACGCAATACTAACACTTCTTGTTTGTGTTCTTTAAATGAAATTCTTATTAATTTGTTTTTATTTAAAGATTTATTTATTTGTTTATTTATTTATTTATTTTATTTATACAAGCACTGGGCACAGTCAGAAGCGCAGGAAGGTGAGAGAATTCACCAGAGCCAGAGCGGGGAGCAGAGCAGGCAGAAGGACCGAAGCACACTGCTGAGGGGAGCAGTGGGCGTGGCAGGAGAGGTCTGCGTGCCATGTGGGACCCTCCACCTGTGGCCGGGAAGCAGCTGGGGATCAAACCGGTGCTGCAGAGGCTGCAGGCAGCTTCGCAACCCAGCGCTCAACCGCTGCACCACCAGGGAGGCCCCAAAATTCTTATTAATTTGAGATCACTATAGTACAATTGAAAATAGTAGTCTTGGCAGATATCAACAAATTGATAAGGATGAATGTGGGTTACTCAGTCCCTATCACATTTCTCTATTTTATTTTACATTTTAAGTTGTTAGTTCTTCAAGCAAACTGAGTCCTATTCAGTCTGAGTTTCAAATGATTTGAATGACTGTCTCAAAATTATTGTAGATATCCTGTCTTATATTTTTGTTCTTTCTGAGTTTTTCCTCTCCTGGATTTCCCACCCATTAAGAGAAATTATATACTTTATTATGCATTTATATAGATACTATATACCCTTTTCGTGAGCTTGATTCTCACCCGAACCCATGTTTTAGAGAGAACAATGATAGGTTTCTCTGCACCTGCTCCGTGTTTAGCAAGTTTCCAATTCCTTTTGGTATCAAACAATAGCAGGTATCTCTGCAGTCCCCTAGGTCACTAATGTGCTTGCTTTTGTTGTCAAGGTAGCAGCTGAACTCTATCCTTCACAAACAGATGATAATTTTTTTTCCAGCTTGGGCACAGCACCTCCCATTCATTAGGAGAAATGCCCCTGGAGGCCTAGCTCTATTTCATGGACATGGCTTATGCACTGATGTATACTTTAAAATGAATAATAAGTTTTCAGTTGTACAGTATTGAATTGTTCTTAAAACATTAGGAATTATAGTACATCCTCTTGCTTTGTTTCATTGAATAAGAGGTTTTCAGCATGCTGAGGCAAGACTGAACATGATCTATGAGAAATGCCAAGTCATGATAGTCCATTTGTGAAAAAAGAGGAAAAAAACTTCAGAGTCTTTGGTATGAAATTTGAAATTAAATTTAGACCTAAATAATAAGAAGATATACCTGATGCTCTATCCCATTTTTATATCCCTAACCAAGTCCGTGGTGTTTTGAGAAGCTAAGGAAGGCAGGAAAGAGGGGTCAAATGTTAGGGCATTACCAATTTTTCCTTCCTTGTTTGTTTACAGCTGGCAAGACAAATTACCTCCCACAGCAGTGCAGGTTAATCAAGAGGCTCAGAGGAGCAGGAGGATGAGACACTCTTTATTGATATTTCAGTACAGAAACCTCCTCTATCTTGGTGGTTTCAAGGTGGCCGGTAAAAGTTCCTCAGCCTATAAATCCCAGTATATAGACCTAATGACATAGCACTTTATCACAGGCGCCATGGTGGCCATTTTAGGTGCAGAATACTCTCATGATTCAGGATTCTACGTCTCGCTCTTATTAGTGAAAATATTATAAATTATAATGCTTGGCATTATAAATTATAGGGTAAAAATAAAAGATACAGGTTATGCCTGTATGTTTTATTTTGTGAGGAGGTGATAGTCAGGGAAAACAGAACTAGGGAGATTATCCTCATTTCTAATCATTGCAGCAGAACTCCAGGAGACAGGAGGAAGGAAAGCAACATATGCTTTCACCTTCAACAACACATGCTGGCAAATATACCTGTTTATTTATTGATTTTTTTTATAATCCCTCTATTGATTTGAAATACCTGTTTCTATTTTGATTTCTGTTTAACATATCTTTATGTCAATAATCACCTTTGGCTTAGCTTCTTCTACCTTTTCACGAGTCTATTAATCTCTACACGGTAAAAACATAAAAATCAGGCATAATTGTGTCCAAAGCCTCAGTCCCCTTTCTAGCAGTGTCAAGAATATCCTTAAGTCTCCATGAATTACAGTGAGAATAACAACACCTTCTTGGTGTTGCTGAAAAGGTTGCATTTATAGCACAGTATTTAACACGGAGTAGCTGCTGTGTATTGTTTTCTTGTTGTAGTACAACCAAATTCCACTCACTCTCAGAAACCTTATTTTTTCCTGCATAAAAGCTCTCTGAACCCTGACCAATTTTCTAAGCTAGTACACCACAACTCAGTAACAGTTTTGTCATGAAATGTTCTAAAAATTGTCTAAGAATAGGAACTCTATGAACGAACTTTGGGCACCACTAAATCAGAAAATGTAATGTAAAGCAGTGATTTGCTAGCACTTCTCCAAAATCAGAAAATGTAATGTAAAGCAGTGATTTGCTAGCATTTCTCCAGTATGGTTAATAGCTAAAGACTCTATTTAAGCTTTTAAATGTCCATCTTACATGGTGGCTGTGATATTTTACTGCTGGAGTAACTAGGGGTGTATTTGCAAATACAATCAGCTCAAATCTAATTTGTCAATTTTATGAGAGCTGAATCGTGGTAGGTCTCTCTTTTGGTGCCTTGAGAAAATGCTGCTTGCCAAAATAACAAAGGACATGACTCAACTGCTTTCTGACTTGCACTCCTGCTTCACATCAGAAGCAGAGAATTTTATGTTTAGTGACCTTCTCCTCCCACATATTTTGGATCTTCTCATCTAAAGGCACAGCTGTGACACCAGTGACATCAGTGGTGGAAATTTCCATCTCTGGCTTTGTTATCTTGATTTTTTTCCTGTTTGCATGAAGGATTTTAGGTGACTTTTCATAAAACATACATGAAAGGAAATCATTAAAAGGAATTTCAAAATAAATCAGATAGTGCTTATGGGGAGCAAAAACTTTTAACAACAGGACATTTTGTTTTGACTTTTACACAAGATCTTACACATACTGATGAATAGCTAGTACAATGATTATTTATACAGCTCAGTTACTTCTTAAAATTCATTCTCTGTTTTTTGACCAAGCCTTCTCTTGTAAGGTTGAAAAAATGAGTCATGACAAATGACTAGGCAAAACCTTCCAAAATCAGTGTAAAAAATTGAAAATCCTTAGTTTATTTTGTGGTTTTTCATGTTTCACATTTCTGTTAACTCCTTCTAGGTGATGGTTGATGGGATCTTCAGCAGTGTAGTGTTGTCAAGTTCAAATGAAATTATGCTAAAAAGCTTATAAAATTAAAAAATATGTCAAAGCCTAGTTTTAATAATGCTTCATTTTTTTCCTGAGTAATGTGAGATGGTTAACAATTTTTTTCAGTTAAGTATTTGTGCCAGTTTAGTTTGTTTGATTGAAATCTGATGCCCCTGAGGCAAATACAATGTAATATAATGGATTGGATCACTATACAGTCATACTAGCATTAATATGGAAAGCCATATTATATTCTCAGTCAGTCCTCCCTGACCTAGGGCCAGTTATCTCCTGCAAGGATAAAACTGACCCCTAACATGTTGGGCTTTATAGTGAATGGTTCTTTTGTTCAACACTCCTGTGAGCACTTTGTTATTAAGGGGATAGTTTTATATTCATTATCTGTTGTAATGCACACAGAAGCACAATGAGGATGTGCATTATTGTCATCTCCCCTTCTTACATGAGGACACTGAGGCTTAAAGAAGACTCTTCACCATAACAGACAACAAAATGATAGAGCTGGAATTTAAAGGTTTTTCTGACTCATAGTTCCTACTACTGTGCTGTTACATAACCCAAAATCTTCCTCTTGCCTGACTTTAAAATGTATAAAATATTCTGGGAAAAAAAAGAGCAAGATTTTATTGACCTTATTTCATTTCTCAGTAAAGGTATCTGGAAAGTATTTTGCATAAGTTAGGAAGGTTTTTATTGAAGCAAAACAGTCCTTCTAAGAAACATTCACATTTGTAATGTCTCTTAAAAGCTTGGAGTTTCCTCAGATAAAGACTTTGCTTCTTGTTTTCTTTTAAAAATAAGACATCAGTTAGAATTCTAAATGGCTTATCCCAAACATAATTTTCATCTGTAAAGCTAGCAAAGCATATGACAAAAATTTTGTGTACTTTTTCACCACACTGAGAAAAACACTAATAATTATTTCATATGGATAAGATTTTTCACCTGCACTGAATTCTCTAGTTAATTTTCTAACACTTAGAAGAAAATGTTGTACAAAAGACACTAAAATTCATCTCGATGTTGAAAGTATGCTAGTTCTGAAATTAGCTTTATTTTAAATGTACAGTGTTAAAAGCAATTTTGCAATATGAAGCTAGAAATTAATGGGAGAATTTTGGTGAGATGTGAGACCCAAGCCGAGCCTATTAAATAAGTTATGTTTTGAACACAGGGATGGCGTTATCTATTGTCTCCAAGGAGAATATGTACATCTTAGAAGGCTATAAATCTGTTTTTTATCCTGGCCTTTAAATTCTCAATTCTCACTTTTGTATATATTGTTAATGTATATAATGTTTTACAATTGCACATGTAGAATTCTCTAAGATGTAGCAAAAGTGTAAATTCATGTATTGGGAGATGCTCAATTTATTATCTTATTACTTTGTTAGTGAGGATGAGTTTAGGACAGTTTTTAATGATAAGGATCAAAGAAGTGATCCTATAATTTTCACCATTTAAGAGAAAGGAAGTAAAACTGACTGCAGAAGTTGATTGTATTCCAGGGTATCAGAAAGCAACCAAAAATGCCCATCTCCACCTGACTTTCATCAAATATATTGGTTCTACCACTGATTTAAATTATTTGTTCTTCCTGTGCAAACTTGAAATGATGCCAAAATTCTAATTAATTCAAAAATATATGTGTTCATATAGTTAAGTGCTTTTATCTTTCTCTCTTTGTAAGACATCACAATTGCCCGTATATCAAGGACAGTGTCATCATGACACGATTTAGGAACCACAAAGTATACACAATCATCTGTCAGTTATTATTTTGATAGAAATTTGATACACACAAATATGTCTGAGCCATTTCCTATGTATTGACCACATTTTTCTTTAAGTAAGCTTAAAAGACAATGTAAGAGACACCAGAATCTCCTAGTATTCTTAAAGTTAGATCAAAACTTGTATTGAATGGGGCGTTTGCAATTGTATGGGGGAATATAAAAATAAAATTTAATATTTAAAAAAAAAAATAAAATAAACTGCATTGCAAAAAAAAAAAAAAAAAAAAAAAAAAAAACTTGTATTGCCTGAATGAAATGACAGGTTAATGTTATTGATGAAATGATTATGGCTTGGCTTCCCTAAGATGTAGGCTGTTGGTTAAAAAAAAAAAAAAAGGAGCAATTAGGAAAATAATAAAGAAATGAAACAGCAATCCCTCTCCTTTATTCCTTTCCTCTGTATTGTGTCATCAGCAAAAGTAATGTGATAGCCACTAATTGTAGGAAATCATTTAGACTTTGTAATTGGATCTTTCATTCTTCCACAGCAACTGTGCACTAAGAATTGATTCACAGATAGGCCTCGTTCACTCCTGTGAACTCTTCTTAGTGTTTCATTATGAGAATCTTAAAACTAAAATGACCAATGTAAGTATTTAGGCATATTGGTTATCTGTGACTTTTTTTTAACAACCAATATCTTTAGTCTTAGAATTGCCAATTCTTCCATTATCAACTCTCAAAGTAACCTGTTTTAAGCAGTATGAAGTGTTGGAAGTCATTGAATGCAAAACTGGCCTTCTTATCTTAGCTCTAATAGTTCCTTAAACATGACTTTGCAGATATTGAACTCTGTAAGTCTAGGTTATTCTTGAAAGCAAAATCCATGTTTGTTTGACAAATGTTATTACATGCACAATTAGTAAAAGAACATTTTCCATGTATCTCAACCTAGTTTTCAATTTTTCCTCCTAAAAAGTTATCAATTAAGAAATGTTTCCAGAGAAATTAGATTTTAGAAAATATGCTGGCATATTAATATCTGTGAAAAACATAAAGAAATATAAATATAAAAATAAAATATAAAATAAACACACAGTATCATATTTTTGGCATACATTTGTACATCAAGAAATAAACTTCATGATGTGATTTAGAGAACTGAGCCTAAAAGATTAGAAATCTCATAAAAAAAATTCAAAAACTATGAATAAATGGTATTAGCTTGGAAGAAAACCCATGTCAAAAATAAATTATATAATCAATATGTGATAAAATTTCTGAAGG
Source organism: Talpa occidentalis (assembly GCF_014898055.3). Taxonomy (NCBI): domain Eukaryota; kingdom Metazoa; phylum Chordata; class Mammalia; order Eulipotyphla; family Talpidae; genus Talpa; species Talpa occidentalis. The sequence continues at coordinate 98,038,335 of NW_023603184.1, read as the reverse complement.
TCTGTTTTCCCCAGTTTGTATTATTTGAGGATTTTGTTTTCACTCATTTGCATCAAGGAGCCTGATTTTCCATTTGTTTCTTCTCCCTTTTCTTAAGCTGTAAAGCTGTGGAATAAAATAGCCAGTTTCTTGTCATGACTTATCCTCTGTTCCCAACTAGCTAGCCAGCTAAGTTCCTCACCCGTGAAATGAGATGTAGAACTCCTGAATTTCTGAGAGGAGAAATCTCTTGTTTCACACATCAGTTCACTTATCAGTGGTAAAGCCAATGTTTGGACTACGCTTTTGTGACAACAGGCTGTGATTTTCCAAGTGTAACATTCTGCTACTTATAGTAAGAATACACATTGTTTATAAAACTTTGTTTCAAATATAGGTGAATAAGTATTCTTGATGACAGTGTAAAATATTGTTTGCATTGTGGGTCAATGTGAAAAAATTGAAAATACTTTATATCTGAGATAGATGTGTATAGAGTATTTTTTATTATTTACCATAAATTTAGTCATGGAAGTGAAGGAATCTGTTTAAGTTACTAAAGAGTATTTTCTTCTGTTAGGATGAGGTGCATTTTTAAGTATTTGCAATATCCTAAAAGTCAATCGATGGTTAAATTTTAATTCTGTCTTTGCTGCATCGTGTTTCTTTCAGAGTCTGATAATTGTCATCAGAGATTTGCATACTAAATCAAGGTAATTAATAATTGTTGAGCTGCAGTCACTTATAATGCAGTCTTCTTAAAGTATTAAAAAATTATATTTCTGGGCATTCACATACATTCTAGTACCATTTATCTGGAAAAACTTCAAATAGGGAAGAATTAATTTTAATATAGCCATTATATGCACACCATTTGGCCCAGTGTCTATGTAAACTAGAATGTTGCTGGAGTCCTATTAAATATTACCTCTGTATACTTATTCTTTGGGATTCTTATAAGTGAAACTGATACTTTGCTGTGCACTGACCTCTTGAATTCTGCTGCCTATCTTTGACAGGAGACTCTTTTCAAGGAGAAAAATTGTAAGAATTGTTAATTACTTATATTCTGAACTAAGCTTCTTATTTTTTTAAACCATTTTAATATTAGAAGTTATTTAATTGAAAGAGCTGATTTGTCATGTTAATTTTTATACTAACATTAACTTTCTTTTTTGCAAAGGTGATTTTGTGATTAATTACAAAACATTTATAGACAGATGTAAGAGACTCAATTTTGTTGTTGATTATTTTATTTCTTTTTTATTTAAATATACAAATTGAGCCTACTGTCCAAAAGTTGAAGGTTTCCATTTATATGATTTGGTAAGTTAATTTTGTGGCCTGGGAATGCTAGTACCATTACTTAATAGAGAAAAAATTTTGAACATCCCCAGACCCCCAAAATAACCTATCAAATCATGTAAGATGGGAATCTTTTACTTTCAGATAGAGGAGAAAACCTGTAGACACTTGATATCAAATAATTGAGATGAAAGTAATAGATTTTAGAACCTTCTCTACCTTGATAAGTTCATTACACTTAGGGCCTATAAAAATGCAAGAACCTGTAGATTTATTATTATTTAACAAAGTACGAAGGAAATGGATTTCCTTCCCAAGATATTTCTTTGATTTTTCTCCTCCCTACTATTTTTGCACATTTAGTAATATTTAATTTTAATAAGCTCATTTACAAATTTAGAAATTCCCAAATTATGTTGCTGTCAATAAAAGATTACTACCTAAAAAATCAGCTTTTTCTGTAACATGTTATGGGTGTCACAACAGTATCTAACTGCTTGTTCATGTCTTTAGGCAAATTAAGAGCAACCTTCTTGTCATTTCAAATTTGATTTGCAAGAGCAGAGTGCCAAAAATTTGACATGAACACACCAACACAGTGTAGCTTCTAGGTGTTGTTGATTGGTAGGCATTCTTGAATTAAGTTTCTGGGGATTGTTTTATTTAATTATAAGAGCAGTTTACCAGATAAACTACTCGCTGATTAAATTTCTAACCTCAAGCCTGTTGAATAAAGCCAAATGAGTCATCAGTTAAAAACTTTAGTAATTCAGATGTCAAGACCATTGTGACAGGTACATACTCCTAGGCTTAGACTTCTCATTTTGAGCTTTTAAAAACACAGGCAACACTGTCCTAATGTGATTTTTTTTCCTACACTGAACTGGGAATCAACAGACCTTAGTGCTAGCACTGGCTCTGCTATACACAGCCTTGTTACGGTGAACAAAGTATTAAACATTCTAGATAACACTTCAATTTCTTTCTTTGTGAATAGAGAGATCTGCCTTAGATTTCCTTTACACTCCAATCATTCTTTTGTTTTTAAATGAGATACTGAGTTATAGCCTATAGATTTACTCTAACACACAAATGAAATAGGGGTAGACTAGGAGTAAGAACATCAGGGAGTGCTCCCCTCAGCAATGTATTTCATCAATTGCCTGTTCTGCTCTCTACCCTGTCTCTGGTGAATCCTCTCACCACCACTACCCCCACCTCTGGCCTACATCCCTGCTGTGATATGCATAAATAAATAAATCTTTTTTAAAAAAAGCTTTCTTATCATATAATACTGACATTTATTAAATAACACAGATGTTGTTAACCACACCACACCCACCACCAAGACACCCATAATCCTCCACCATAGTCCGTTTTGCTCCCTCCCTATTTTGTTCTCTCAGCTCCTCTTCCCTCTCTGGCAGCCTCAGCAATACAGTCAGATTTCTAAACTTTGTTGTTGGTTTCTCTTTATCTGACCTTTTGTTTTGCTTTTCTATATTCTCCATATGCATCCAGTATTTGTCCTTCTTCTTCTGAATTATTTCACTAACACAGTCCCCTCCAGTTCCATCTATCTTATTGCAAGTGGCAAGAGTTTATCTTTTTTTTCTTTTTTAATAGCTGAGTAGTATGCCACTGTGTGTGTGTGTGTGTATACACACCACACCAGATTTTTCTGCTCTACTACTCTGTCCTTCTGCACTTAGGATGTTTCCATAGCTTGACTATTGTAAGTAGTGCTGCAATGAGCATAGGATGCATATATCCCCTTGAATTAGTGTTTTAAAGAGTACTGATAGAAGTACCAAAGCTTGAAACATAGCTAGAGTGAAAGGAATGATTATAACTGAAAACAGTTATTAGTCTTTGTGGATTTATTGACAGCCTGAAATATCTCTCAGGAGAGAAAGAGATAAAAAACTGAGCCATCCCCTCAGGGTGTTTACAATGTAACAAAGCAATTAGATACTATAAACAGGCAATTAGAGTCATATTAACAAGTAAGTTCCTCAGAACCCTGGACATTGTTAGTGGCCTCCAGATGAAATTGCAGGCAGAGTGCAGGTTTCTCAGCTCAACAAGATTGACATTTTGGACCTTATAATTTTGTATTGTTAGAGACATTTCTGTAGGATATTGAACAGCTTCCCAGGCCTCTTCCCACCAGATGTCTATAGGAAATAACCTTTCCTCTAATTGAGTTAGGTGTTAACTACAGAAATTTTACTTCTTTTGGTGGAGATAATACAAATATTAGTTTGGTGGATGTTTGCTGAATGTACAATGTTTATTCAAAGTTGACACAAAGCACAATGAGTCTTTAGCTGCTCTGCCATAGTGAACATGATACCCAGAATCTGAAGGCCCTAATACTGACAGTAAAGTAATTATCGTGAAATATACTGTTTTCAGCATTTATTCTCTTCAAACGGAATGGCTAAAGGATTTTTAGAATTTTATCTGCTTTCAGCATTTTTTTGGTTCTAACATTCTAAAAGTCTTTGACTGTTTAACAAATGCTATTGAGAAAATCTTCAACATATTTGAATAATTTATTTTTATTTATTTATTTATATTTGAATAATTTAAATCATACTTCAACAGTAAAGAAGGTCTCAAATTCTTGTTGAATTTTTAGATAACCAATTGGGTGAAGTCTACTTATTTTGGAAGTCAGTTGCCTGTGTGCTATGTTGTAAGGTCAACATTGTAGGTCAACTTTGCCCCTAGTTCTCAACAGGGTCCATTCATGGAGTCAGGAGGTTGAGTCTAAAAAGCTACACCTTCAGTAAGAGCAGCCCCACAGACTTGGAGGTGGCTTCTCCCTGTGCACTAACAATAACAGTATATTTATTCTTTTTTTATTAATTTTTTTATTTTTTACATCATTGCTCATTTTAAACAATATTTGCTTCCCCCCACCCCCTCAGGTGTAGTCCCCATAGAGTTTCCCCCACCAATGCACCCACGCACCATCACTTCAGTCCCCTGTGCTCCTCCCTCCCTCCCTCTGATCCCTCTCCCGCCTCCTCCCCTGCAGTCTCTGCCTCATAATTGTCGTTTTTGCTTTGTTGTGTTTTGTACTGTTATTATTTTTTTACACTGATGTCTTATTTGGCTCCCCCATATTCCTGCTATAAGTGAAACCATCCAATATTTTTCTTTTACCTTCTGGCTTATTTCACTGAGCATAATTCCTTCTAGCTCCATCGTTGCTGAGAATGGCATGAGTCTATCTTTTTTGATTGCTGAATAATATTCCTGTGTATATATATGCCACATCTTCTTGATCCGGTCATCTATTTTTGGGCATTTCGGTTGTTTCCAGGTTTTGCCTATTCTAAATAGTGCCACAATAAACATAGGTGTACGGGTGTTCTTTTGAATCAGTGTTTTTGTGTCTTTTGGGTAGATCCCTAGTAGTGGATTGCCAGGTCATATGGTAGCTCCATTTTTAGTGGACTGAGGAACCTCCAGACGGCTTTCCAAAGTGGTTGGACCAGTTTGCACTCCCACCAGCAATGTAGGAGGGTTCCTTTTTCACCACATCCTCACCAACATTTGTTGTTGCTTGTTTTTTTTTTGATATGTGCCATTCTCACTGGTGTAAGGTGGCATCTCAATGTGGTTTTAATTTGCATTTCCCTGATTACAAGGGATGTTGAACATTTTTTAATATGCCTGTTGGCCATTTGCATTTCCTCCTTGAAGAAATGTCCTTCAAGTTCTTCTGCCCATTTCTTGACTGGATTGTCCACTTTGTTTTTGTTGAGACGCATGAGTTCTCTGCATATCCTTATGATCAGTCAGTCCCTTCTCAGTTGACTGGAGTGCAAAGATTTTTTTCCCAATCAGTGGGGTGTCTCTCTAATAACAGTATATTTAGTCCGTATAGACGTTTTAGACTACTGATATTATTAATAGAGTTTATACCTAACATCATATCTATATTGTAAACTAATATGAAATGGGTTCTGCATTTATAGATTACATTGTTTTTCTTTTAATTCACTAGTTCAAAGGTCAATTAATTTTCAGAATTCAGAAAAAATGCTCTAATCCCATAGCAAATTTGCCCTTTATAAAATTAGTTTGTTCTGGTCATAACCTTGTTTCTACACAGTGAGTCAAAGTAATTTCCTCATATTAAACAAGAATATTAGTTGTAAGATAGAGAAACAAATGTTGACTATCTCAAGCAAATGTGGGTTTAACTGGAAAGTATTTAGTTCTCACAGTTATTGGAAGGTTTTGGGAAGCTGGATGAGCTGGATGGAAAATGAATTGGCCCAAGGGAGAATTGGAAGCTGTTTAGCTGATCATTTACTACTAAATGATTCTGTCACAGCTAGACTCTACCATAGGTACATAAAACCTATGCAGGGCAAAGGAATTTTAGACAGACTTACCCTTATCTTGGTGTCACTCAATATAATGTCAAAGTAAAAGGCACATGAGTTCATTTAGTTAAACTTGGGAGATGTGACCTCACTACATTAATCAGGGTTGAGAGGTAGTTCACCTCTAGTTTACCTTAGATTTCCATAGTAAGAAGTGGGGCTCAAATCCTCTCACCACTATACACAGGGATAGTAAATCCCTGTATCCTCAGATAAAAAGGGAGATTGGGTGTTAGACTATATATGTATATATATGTATGTGTGTTCATATATATAATTAGATGTATGTATACATAGTATACACAAAATATGTATACAGCTATAATTTGCTTTTAGATTAAACAAAGCAAATTAATATCCAATTATATAATGCTGATTGGGTATGTATAGTCAGATATGAATGACTGGTGACTGAATGACTAAATGAATATACCTCATATACTGGAAGCAAAGGCAGGCACCTTATCTCAAGTGCTGTAGCTCTCAAAATGTCATATTTGAATTTAAGTACTATTTAATGGTAATAGATAGCTCTTCCCCACCAAGATAAGAATTTTTGATGCTTTTCTAACTTGTGAAATTCTGTATCTATAGTTCAGAGAATTCTGAAGTGATTTAGAAGTTCTATGGAACTTCACTTCATCTTTCCTCCCTGACCAAAATCTTCCTTCCAAAGTCCAGATCAGGTGCCTTTCTGTGTGTCCTCATTGCTTTCTTATGAAATGTAGTTTGCATTTGTTTACCTCCCTGCATTCCCCAATAGACTGTAGGTCCCAGAAGACAAGGAACACGGCTGCTTGGTTTGTATTTGTGTCCCCAGCACCTGGCATTGTATCTGGCAGTTACTAATCACTTTTAAAATATGTGGAAGGGTAAAGAAAATGGAATGACTATATTAAAGGAATGTTAGCATCAAATGATTTCACAAATGTTGCAATCGTTTTTATAACTGATAGGGTGATCAGACATACATAAGACAGATAGATAATCATTTTTGCATATGTATTTTGCATATGCATATGCAAAATCAATCATATAGTGTTGTAAATCGATGTTACCTCAATAAATATACATACATACATTCAAGTAAATTTTTAAAAATTTTGATATATTTTAGAATTTCAGGTAATAAAGTAAACAGGTCATCACCTAAATCCCTTAATAGAATGGATTACAACCATTAGTTTTACTGAACTTAGAATGGACAGGGTTAGATTAAGCACTTGAAGTAGGGCAATAGAAAATCTGTATAATTTTCAAAATGATAAAGTGATACTCAGGAAGTGTTGTAGGTTCTGCTAAAATTAAAGTCATTCCCCTTCTGTGGATTAGATCAGATTGTATTAATTTTGATCCAAATAAGACAGAAATTTCAATATATCACATTAAAAGATTAGTCAAGGGGTTTCAAAGACTAGGGATTTCAATGCCATACATAATTGCATATTAAGTGTGATGCCAAGCAGTATTTGGATATAACCCGTGCTGCTTCTGTTAGTGTGCAGACTGAGGGGACCCCCAAGCAGACACGCTCTAAATAGGTTCTGCGATCTGCTGCATAAAGACAAAGCATGCTATTAGTGTGAAAGAACTGAAATAGAATAGTATGCATAGAGGGAAAAAAAGGATAATAGTTTTTCAGTAAAAGTTACCCATCCTCTTGTGAGTAAATGCCCAGCCAAACAGAGTTGGCCCAAGGTTAGCTGTCTGAAGGCTTAAAACTTGCCACAAGTTTAAGGCACCTTCTGGTAGGGAACTATAGGAAAGGGGCAGAAGGGGCCAGGCAAGTCTGGGATGAAAGGGGCAAAATCAAAGTATAAATCAAGGTAAAGGCTGCCATTGTCCCTGCAGGTTACTCATCATCGTCTCTACATATCTTATATATCTTCTTTCATGTCTCCCAGGTCCCTGGTGCAATCCAAAACTGAGAGGCAAGCAGAACTTCTTCATGTCTTTTTGCTCTACCTGTCTCTTCCTTTCTCTCCTAATCTTTTCTAGCTTCCCCTAGTTGCTCAGCTCCACCCTTCATTAGGGGGGACAGGGAACTTGTAACCTGCCCTTTTTTATGGAGATTACACTGTTAAACTTCCAGTCTTCAACCTGGAGTTGGGAATCTTCAGTTATCTGAATGGTCCCAAGCTCTCAGACTCAATAGAATGTATTAAAGAACAAGTTTCCCAAATGTTAGATTTAAGAATGATTAAATCTGAAAAATTGAAGAGTTAAGTTCTGCTTATGTTTATTTTAATATGGCTGTGCAGCCATAAAATCTATCTTTCAGGAAAGTACATGATAATTGTGGCATAATTTGATAAAGAATGATGATTGAGACAATTTGCTCATATTCTTCCATAAAAAGGAAAAATGTTACAAAACAATTCCAGGATATTGGGTCCTATTTGGTAATTGCTCCAAAGACCTCTCAAAAGCAAGATGAGCATTTATCTGAGCTTGCCTAGTCACAGTTTATGCCTGTTAGCATACTGTCTTAAGGTGATGTAGCATTTATTCTTGATAAAAGATCTTAGTTTGTAACATAGATGCTGTGGTCATTCTGCCAAGGATGGAGCCAAATTTTTAATTGTATTCCTTACAACCAGCGTGGATAAGTCTGTTTCCTTCTTCCATTGATGTTATCAGGTGTTTAGAAATTAGTAAAATGAAAACTATTGAGAGGCCTTTCCATTACCATTCGGATAACAGGTTGAATTGGGCTCAAATCTTGTTTAATGTATTTTCCCCCTATATTCTCCAAATTCAGTTCTCTGGCAGCTTTCTTTCTTTCTTTCTTTCTTTCTTTCTTTCTTTCTTTCTTTCTTTCTTTCTTTCTTTCTTTCTTTCTTTCTTTCTTTCTTTCTTTCTTTCTTTCTTTCTTTCTTTCTTTCTTTCTTAGTTACTAAATGACTTTACTTCCTGTTGTCTTTGAAAGTGTCAGCTTTATCTGCCTTGTTGACTTAATTTGCAGCACCTTTTTTCCCCTCCCTCAAATTATGTTTGTTGAGGTAAAGTAGGTTTACATCTTTGTACCTATTCCAGGGCTTATAGGTTCAAACCTCCACACATTCACACTCTACCTACCACCAGTGCCCTAACAATCCTCCACCATGTTCCATTGGGCCCCTTCCCCCTCACTCCCACCCTTGATATTCCATTTGTGTATTGAGGTTGGGGCAGGAAGTTCCCAGTGCTTTCTTTGGTGCCAATTGAGCAATGGTAAAACAAACTTTCCAACTCCTGAAAGTTTTTCAGTTCTCTTGCAAGAGAGCTTATATCATGGAGTTCATACTGGAGTAAGCATTGCACCCATTTCCCAGTGAGGCCATTCTCTTTCACCAGGGCATTTTAGATTTTATGATTATAAAACATATCAAGGGGATATCATTGAATATAGGAAGAGATTTTTATTTTATTTTAATTTTTTAAAGATTTATTTATTTATGTATGTATATAAGAACTGGGGTACAGGCCAGAGGTGTGGAGGGTGAGAGGATTCACCAGAGACAGAAGGGGGAACAAAACAGGCAGACTGACTGAAATACACCGCTGAGGGGAGAAGCAGGCAAGTCAGGAGAGGTCTGCTGTGACGTGTGGGTTGCTCCCTGGCTGGCCAGGGATCAAACTTGTGCTGCAGTGGCTGCGGAGAGCTTCATAGGTTGCATTTTATCCCCTTGTGCCACCAGAGAGGCCCTGGAGGGGATTTTTAAATGTCAAGATGGCAAAAGAAGATTTTGTGGTTTTTAAGAAAAGGGGTTATATATCCCTGACAGCCAGGGTGGAGCTGTCTGTTGTCTTGGTTTGATGATACTATCAGGTGTTCAGAAGTCAGTAAGATGGAAATTTTCTTTCATCTCAGTATTCCCCAAAATTCTTGAAGTAGTACAGAAACCAAAAGAGAGCCTTTTGTATCTTAACAGCATCATTAAGACAGATAGATAATAAAGCTTTAATTTATCTACTTAAAGACTGTTTATAATACTTAACACTACCAAGTGAGTAAAAATATCCTTATTCTAAAAGAAAAAAACACACTAACCTTTACGGATATATTTTATCCTACTTGGGCAGAGTGATTCAAGTATAATTAGAGCAGACATTGTGACCACGGTCTAGTTCTATGTTTGTAAGTTGTAAGCTCATTCTTTACCTACTAGGACATATTTATAGAAAAGTATCCTTTCTAGCATAATGACTGTAAAAAATTAACCAGTATTTCTAATGGATTGCCTACTGATCAAACTGATGCTATTCTGTACTGTGTAAAATACTGTTCAGTGTATTAATTTTGACTCATTTTAATTAAAAGTAGTTCAAATTTGTAGGTCTGTTATTGCTTCTGTAGATTATAGATAATGCAGATAACAATATATTTGACAAAGTCAAATTTCTGAGACATTCTTAATGTTATATGATAATAGTGTAATTCTACATCTATGATTTTTAAAAATTTTTTATTTTGGCATAGTTTTAGGGTTGTGAAATGTTAGTTATGCAGTTGTTCCATGTGCCCCATATCAGTTTACTCCACTATTAACAATGTACATTAATGTGATACATTTGTCAAATTTAATAAAAACCATATTGATACATTATTATTAGCCAGTGTTCTTACATTATTCATATTTTATTAGGTTTTTCTTATTGTATTTTTTTATTTCCAGGGATACTCCATTATATTTTATTATCATGTCTCCTTAGGCATCTCTGGGTTATTTCTCACACTTCCTTTGTTTTTGATGGTCTTAACTGTTTGAAGGAGTATTGGTCAGCTATTTTGTAAAATGTTGCTGAACTGGTATTTTTCTGAAGTTTTTCTCGTAATTAGATTGAGGTTATGAGCTTGGGAAATGAAGACTTATATGTACCATTCTCAGCATTTCTTATCAAGGGTACATATTACCAACATGAATTATCACTGCTATGTTAGGCATGACTTCTCGTCAGGGGCTTTTTGAAATGCTCATGTATAGATTTCAAGGTGTCTTGAGAATGCTTTAAAGACAAATGACACTCTAGTCAAATTTTGACCTGTGGAAACTATTTCTAGAGAAGTGATTTTCAAAGCAATTTTTCACTTGACAACAATGAACACTACTAAAACATTCTTTTTTGCTTATTTTTACATTGGCTCGAGTAATTTAGAACTGACTCAATTTGGTTCATATTTTGGCAGATCTTCAAAATGCTTTATTGGATCAATTTTAATTTTATACAAATAGAATTTAATTTAGCTACATACAAGGGACTCAGTGATGGAATGTAAAACAGAGCCTGAGATTATTATATAGTTATGAGCATGTAATTATTCTGCTCCTTGGGATAAGGTAATAGTCATACCTTAATCCCTTTAAACTTATTTAAAGAGTTTCAAGCATTAATTGCTTTCTACAAGAAATGTTGGAAGTTGCCCTATGAAACTTTTGGAGGAATTTTATAGGAAATATTTTTAAGAGAATAACTTACTCCATTCTTTAGCAGTGGATTTCATATATAAGACAATGTATGCTGTTAATAATCATTACCAAAAAAACAGTTCATATTACAAAATTGTGGACAGAATACATACATGTCTTACCTGAGATGTTGACACTCTGACACTACTAATCATTTGGGAATTGTCCTTTCGAGTTCCAATATTAGGTACCTACCATGTGCCAAAAAGATAACAGAGGCCCCAGAGACCTTTGCCAACATGGATGATGGGCACAAGTCACATTTTTCCTTTTCAGTCATTTAGATAAGAATTGGTGTTAGGGTTTACGTCAGTGGTTTCTCAAGATTTGTGACTTGGACTATAATTAGTTGGCGAGAGGTAGGGGGACATAATGTAATGGCACTCTGGACTCTGAATTCAAATTTGAGGTTGAATTCATCCTCTTACTCCCAGGGTTTATCCCTGTATGTAGGGCTTCATGATGTAGTCCCATTCATTTATTTTTATTTCCTTTACTGTTGTAGTCAAGTCCCCAAAAACATCTTTGAAGCCAATATCATGGAATGTTTTGCCTAAGGTGTCTTCTATGTATTTTATGGTTTCAGGTCTTACATTCAAGTCTCTAATCCATTTTGAGTTAATTTTTTTATATGGTATAAGAAAGTGGACCTAATTTCCTTTTTTTGGCATGTGGCTGTCCAGTTTTTCCAACATCGATTGTTGAAGAAATTTTCATTTCTCCAATGTATGTCCTTGTCTCCTTTTTCAGAGATTAACTGTCCATATGAATGTATGTTTACTTCTGGATCCTCATTCCTTTCCATTTGTCTGTTTTGTTTTTTTTTTTTTAACTCTGGTTCCATACTGTTTTTATTACTATAGTGTTGTAGTATAGTTTGTGGTCTGGGTGTATGATTCCACTGTTGTTCTTCTTTTTTTTTTTGGTCAGAATTCCTTTGGCTGTTTGGGGGCTTTTGTGGTTCTATATAAATTTCTGAATGTTTTTTCTATTTCTTTGAATAATGCCTTTGAAATTTTAATGGAGATTACATTGAATCTGTATATTGCTTCGGGTAGGATGGCCATTTTAACAATGTTAATTCTTTCAAACTATGAGCAGAGAATCTTTACATTTCCTGTGTTTTACATTTTTTTAAACAGTGTCTTATAGTTTTCACTGTACAGATCCTTCACCTTCCTTGTTAAGTTTACTCCTAGGTATTTAATTTTTTTTTTGATGTTGATATAAATGGAACAGTTTTCTTGAATTCATTCTCTTTTAGTTTGTTGTTTGCATATAGGAACAGAACTGATTTTTGAAATAGATCTGTAGCCAGTCACTTTATTGATTTCTAAAAGTTTTTTTAGGGCATATGTGTAAGGAACAGACAGGAAGAGTCCACCTCTCCCTCAGCTCTAGTAAAATTGAGAACGTCTTACCTCAATTAAGTAAGAGTTAATATCCTGGGGATAAACCCCATTGCTTCATACTTGAATACAGATGGGAAAATATCTGCAGCTTTGTAAAATAGACAATCATTAGGGGTTGCTTTTTATCTATTTACAAATGTTGATGTATAATGTGTAGTGAATAATCTTAGTAAAAAACTTACAAAGGGCAAACTAACAAACACATAGTAAATTAATTGTCCCAGTTTTTTTTTTTTTTTTTTTTTTTTTTACAAACAATGATATTAGCTACTTGTGGCCAATAGAGTAGACCAAACTTGTCCTTATTTGCTCTTAATACTGAACCTGTAAGTATGGATGTATCCTTATTTTCATATGTGTCATTGCATGGTTGTCAATATATTCTCTTCCATGAAATGTTGCTACATATCTGCTGACCTATTATAAGAGACTTGTAGGTTTCCACACTGGAGACACTGATAAAAGTATCCATGAATTTATATCAGAAATTTGTGAAACTTTTTACTACAGGGAAACCAGGTTTATCTTTACTATATGATTCAGTGATTGGGTTTTTTTTTAGAATGTAAGTTCTTTAAAGAGAAAAACTATGTTTCTCCTTACTCTCCAAGCATTAAATACCTAATATGGTAATATGCCCAGATTAAGTATTCAGTAAAAACATTTAAAATGAAGATCAGTGAGTACAGGAAATGTGATGATACATGCCATGCCAAGAAGCCAACTCACATATATAGTAAACCATAAAAAAAAGCAATATTCAGAATAGCTAGATATGCTTTATAAATTTTAAAACACATCATTACATTGTAAAATGATCATTTTTATATTGTATTTATACTGATTTATGACTTCTTTTTAAAGTACATAAATTTCTGGTAAAGGGTTATGCTTATACTGTGCCCAAATACTGAGGGGAAATCATCTAGAGGGTTGACATACTGGAAGTTAGTGTACTCCAAATCTTGGGCAAAGTAAAAACTCATAATATTTTCTGATGGAGGAGTTATAAAATTAACTTGACATTCAAATAATGAGTCTGTTCTATTAAAAGTAAGAAATGCTATTTTTCAAGCTCTTTTATTTATGACATTCCAAACTAATACTATAGAGAAACTAATATTATAGAAAAAAATTTTCTACATTTTAAAATTTTCCCTTTCCAGGGCCTCCCTGGTGACCTAGGGGTTAAATCTCAGCGCTATCACTGCTATGGCTTAAGTTCGATGCCTGGTCAGGGAGCTAACCCACTATGGTGCAGCAAACCTCTCCTCTTTTGCCTGATGCTCCCCCTAGCAGTGTATGTCAGTAAATCTGCCCATTCTACTCCCCACTCTGTCTCTGGTGAATCCTCTCACTGCCCCCTCTCCCCAGCTCTGGCCTACACCCCAGTTCTTCTATGCAAAAATGTAAATTAATTAATCAATTTTTAAAAATAATAATAAGTTTCCCTTTCCTCTGGTAATTTTTATGTATATATATATAATTATGGAAATCATAGTTTTAATTTTATATCAGAATGGTTTCATTTCTTATTATATTGAATATATTACAAACATTTCCCATATTTGTTTTTCCTAAAATATTTTCCTGAAAAAAAATTTTTTAAATATTTATTTATTTATACAAGCACAGGGTATAGTTGGAAGTGCGGGAGGGTGAGAGAATTCACCAGAACCAGAGCAGGGAGCAGAGCAGGCAGAAGGACCGAAGTACACTGCTGACGGGAGCAGCAGGCAGTAGGAGAGGTCTGCGCGCCATGTGGGACCCTCCTCTGGTGGCTGAGGAGCAGCTGGGGATTGAACTGGCACTGCAGAGGCTGTGGGCAGCTTTGCAACCAGCGCTCAATCACTGAGCCACCGGGGAGGCCCTCCTGAAATGTTTTAATTCAAAATGGAAATATATTTCTTTTCTGATTTGTAAAGGGATATATATTTATTGTTAGAAAATATAAATGGATAAAACAATCTTCCACCACCTCATTTCACAGAAAATTAGCTTTCCAAAGAAAAAGAAGCAGAGAAGGTAAGGAGGACAGAAGAGGATCATGTGATCAGAGAGACAAGAGAAAAACAGAGGGTGGTACCATCAGAGGCACTGTCTTAGTCTTTTGAAAGAGGAAATCTGAGTTGAATTGCACTGAAAGTGGATACAGATGAAAAGTAAAAAGAATTTTTAAAAGTTCTCTATGAAAATGTTACTTTTTTACTTTAAAATTGTGAAGTTTTGAGTTTAAATATTAATATACAGATGTTTATGGTTTCAGGTCTTATGTTCAAGGGTTTCATCCATTTTAAATTAATTTTTTGTTTGATGCTAGTCATCTAGTTTCATTCTTTTGCATGTGGTTATCCAGTTTCCCAGCACCATTTATTGAAGAGACTTTCTTGCGCCATTGTAAGCTCTTGGTTTCATTGTCATAAATTAGTTGTCCATATGAGTGTGTTCGATATTTTCCCCTGGGCTCTCAATTTTGTTCCATTGGTTGTTGTGCCTGTTTTTACTCCAGTACCAAGCTGTTTTAATTTCTACTGCTTGTAGTATCATTTTAAGTCTGGGAGCACATAACTCCCTTTATTTTCCTTCTTTCTCAAGAATATTTTTGCTATTTGGAGTGGCTTGTTCCAAATAAATTTTATGAATTTTTTTTTTATTTCTGTGAAAAATGTCATTGGAATTTTGATGCGGATTGCATTGACTCTGTATCTTGCTTTAGGTAACATAGCCATTTTAACAATGTTAATTATCCCACTCCATCTCTTTGTTTCTTCTGTTTCTTTCAACAATAGTTTATGTCTGTGTATGTCTTTTACCTTTTTGGTTAAATGTATTCCAAGGCATTTAATTCTTTTTTTTAAAAGATTTAACTAATTAATTATTTATTTATTTATACAAGCACTGGGTACAGTCAGAAGCGCGGGAGGGTGAGAGAATTCACCAGAGCCAGAGCGGAGAGCAGAGCAGGCAGAAGGACCGAAGTACACTGCTAGGAGGAGCAGCGGGCGGCAGGAGAGGTCTGCACCCCATGTAGGACCCTCGCAGGTGGCCAGGGAGCAGCCCGGGATCAAACCGGTGTTGCAGAGGCTGCGGGCAGCTTTGCAACCTAATGCTCAACCGCTGCGCCACAGGGGAGGCCCCCAAGGCATTTAATTCTTTTGATATGATTATAAGTGGGATTTTTTTCTTTTTCTGCTAGTTCACTTTTTGCATATGGAAATAGAAGATATTTAGATATTAATTTTGTAGCCTACCACTTGACTGAATTAATTTATTTCTATAGCTTTTTAATGGCATTTTTAAAATTTCCTCTATTATGTGATCTGCAAAAAGTGAAATTTTATTTCTTCCTTATAGTTTGGATACTCTTTAAATCTTTTCCTTGTGAAATTGCTCTAGCTAGGACTTCCTCTACCACACTGAATAGGAGAGAGTGGACATCCTTGTGCTGTTACTGATATTAGAGGAAAGGCTTTCAGTTTTCACCATTGATTATGATGTTGGCTGTAGTTTGTCATATATGGCCTTCAATATGTTGAGGTAAACTTTTATACTTATTTTGTTGATGGTTTATTTCACAAGATGGTTTTGATATAGTCTGTTTCACAAGAAACAAGTGTTGGAGAGGATATGGAAACACTGTTGGTGGGAATGTGAATTGGTGCAGTCATTATGAAAAGCAGTGTTGAGAGTCTTCAAATTAAAAACAGAAATTCCATATGATCCAGTTATCCTACTTCTGGGTATTTACCCCAAAATTTATAAAAACCTTAATTGGAAGAGATATATACAATCCCATGTTTATTGCAACATTATTTACAGTAGCCAAAAACTGGAAACAACCTGAGTGTCTATAACTGATGAGTAGATAAAGAAAAATGTGTGGAATACTATTCAGTTATAAAATCCTATCATTTCCTGAAACATGAATAGACCTAGAGGAAATTGTCCAGTGAAATAAGCCAGACAAAAACAGATACATATGATTTCCTTCACATGTGGTATAAGAACAAAGACAAAGCTTTGAACTCTAAGACCAATTAGCGGTTACCAGAAGGGAAGCGTGGGTAAATTGGCACAAAAGGAATAATGATATGGTGAAGGATAGACTTGAGCTTAAACTTAATGTAGTATATACACATGTTAATTCTCAATGAAGAACCCCTTATATATATATATATATATATATGTTATAATGCAGTGTTATTTCAATTTAAAAAAAAAGTCTCTAGTATGGAAAATAAGTCTTGAATATACATGGTATGCTTAAATGTTAGCTTAATAGGATAATCATTCTTTGAAAATATTATTCTTATAGTTGAAACTGAATGTACTAGTAGTAATAGTAGCAGAAGAACAATTATTTAATGTGCCATTCCTGGCTGGCAAACATTTAAGGTTTTATTTCTGTTTCCTCTTAGGCCTCTTATGTAAGGAACTCAAGGGGAAATAAAATATACAGGATGAAAAGATGGCAATGTTGCCTCCCCCAGGATCTCAGAGTTTTGTGTACTTCACAAAACAGTCTCTTGCCCTTATTGAACAACGTATTGCTGAAGGAAAAGCAAAAGAACCCAAAGAAGAAAAGAAAGATGAAGAAGAAGAAGGCCCCAAGCCAAGCAGTGACTTGGAGGCTGGCAAACAGCTCCCCTTTATCTACGGCGACATCCCTCCAGGCATGGTATCAGAGCCCCTGGAGGACCTGGACCCCTACTACGCAGACAAAAAAGTGAGGTTACTGTGACTGCGGTGGTGGGGTCTCTGTTTGCTGCTTTCTATACAAAAAGATAATTTAAATTGCGTTTAAGTGGATTTTAGTGAAAAACCACATTGTGACAATAATGTTCAATTGAATACATGTGTGGACTCTTCAGAACAAGTACTTTTTCTAATTTTTTATCAAAACTGGTTCTGACAGCAACAAAATACTTTTGATTTCTTTAATCTTTTAAAATTGTTTAGTGTAATGTTCTGCCTTTTTGGACATGACATAAACTCATAGTGGTAGGAACAAAATAATTTCTCCAGAAATGAGATCTAGAGATATAATCTAGAATACATATGCATGGAGGTGACAGTTGAGTCCATGGGAATATATACTATCAGTCAATGAATAATGGAGTTTATAAGAGCTATTTCATTTAAGGTGTTAGTTAGAAAGGAATCTCAGAGAAGTAGGACATAAATTAGAAAATTTTCCATTGTTCAAAAAAGAAAAGAATTGAGTATCTCATAAAATTACCCAGAAAGTTGAGGCTAGGAAAAAGCTATTGATATGAACAAGAAAGATGATTTGGTAACTTTGTCAGCAGTTTATGTTAGGTGGTGGAAAAATTAAAGCAAGGTAGTGGTGGATAACAAATTCAAAGAGAAGGTGTTAATAGCATGAAATTTTCCACCAGAAAGATGGTCACTTGAGGAGCCAAATATACCAAAAAGATACCTGTACCCCTATGTTTATTGCAGCACTATTTACAATCGGTAAAACCTGGAAACAACCCAAACACCCAAAAATAGATGACTGGATCAAGAAGATGTGGTACATACACACAATGGAATATTATTCAGCAATCAAAAAAGATAAACTCATGCCATTCGCAACAACATGGATGTAATTAGAAGGAATTATGCTCAGTGAATAAGCCAGAAAGAAAAAGAAAAATACTGGATGATTTCACTTATAGCAGGAATATAGGGGAACCAAATAAGACATCAGTGTAAAAGAATAACAGTACAAAACACAACAAAGCAAAAACGGACAATTATAAATCAGAGACATACTGCAGGGGAGAAGGAGGGAGAGGGATCAGAGGAAGGGAGGAAAGAGCACAGGGGACTGAGGTGATGGTGCACTGGTGCATTGGTGAAGGAAACTCTATGGGGACTACACCTGAGGGTGTGGAGGGAAGCAAATATTGTTTAAAAATGACCAATGATGTAAAAAAATAAAAACATAATAATTTGAAAAAAGAATTTTAAAAAATTTTAAAAAGTTTTAAAAAAACAAAGTCCTAACAGAAATATATGACACAGATATGCAAGACTACACTCTAAATAACGAAACTCAATTCAGTGACAGTATTTACTGAAAAGTATGGAGGATACCTAAATGTTATTTTGAGCAACCACTAAATCAAATAAAATCTATACATAAAATTTAAAAAAAAAGAGCATGTTTGAAAGTAAAGTAAATTTACTCTCAGCTTGCAAAACACAGATGGTTGGAGTGCTATTGTAGGGGGTTGTTGATTTTAACAGACATGGAACAAGCTACAGTACATTCTGCATTTGCATTAGGGAAGTAGAGAAAAACCTTATTGTCTGAGATGTGAGGGGCAAATAGGATAAATGTAAGAATCCTGATAGTTTAAAGTAAATGTAGCCACCTCAGAGGAAATGCCTATTAAATGGGGAGGGGTGGGGGGTGTCTCAGTATTTTTCATACTTCAAGAGTGGAAATTATCCTTGGAGAGTCATTGATGAGAGTAGCAAAACTGAGAAGGTGCTGACTGCATGAAGGAGATGCAAGAAAGTTTGAAACAACTATACTAAAGGTTATTTTACTAGGGAAATGAAAAGAGAATTAACATCATTTCTCACACAGAGCCAACACAGTCAGGTTGAAAATGACAAAGAAGATTAGACAGTAAAGGATTAGATAAGTGTAATTTTCTCTATCAGTCCTTTGCTGTACAACACCTGCAGACTTATATTTGAGAGGTCCCAAGAAAGACAGAATATGTTCCATTTTAAAAAAGAATGTGTGTGTGTGTATATATATATATGTATATGCATGCTTGAAGTCATCTGAGATACAAATAAAAGGGACTTTTGTAGCAACTGAAAGAAAAGAACAACTTGAAATGTCTCAAGAAATATTTAATAGGCTAAAGTTACTTTTTTATGGTAAAAACACATCTACCTCAGTAGTAGTTGCTATGAGTAGCATAATATTTTGTTTCACATTAAAAACAGCTGATAGTACCCAATAGAAAGCAGAGTATCTAAGAAACCCCAGAAATATTACAAAGCTTTCTAATGAAACAATAGCACAATTATCACATCTTGATGAAACAGGAAGTAATACCCAGTTTTTAGATAAGACAAAGGGCATAAAGAAATTAAGTTGCAAAATTAATTTACATACTATTAAGTCTTTGTTGTAGATATTTAAACATTTTTTTTTTACGACTTATTTATTTATTTTCTACAAGAACCAAGGTACAGGCCAGGTGTGTGGGAAGGTGAGAGGATTCACCAGAAGCAGAGCGGGTTGCACAACAGGCAGACTGACGAAATACACTGCTGAGGGGAGCAGCGGCACAACGGGAGAGGTCTGCCGCGCCATGTGGGACCCTCGCTGGCTGGCCAGGATTGAACTGGCGCTGCAGAGGCTGCGGACAGCTTCACAGCACAGCGCTTAACCACCTGAGCCACCAAAGGAGGCCCTGTTGTAGATATTTAAATTCAAAGTGGTTTGAGTCCCTATCTCTTAGTATATTTTAGTCTTTGTTGTGTAGCAACTATCATGTTGATAAATTTACAAAAATGAATAAGGAATGAGTAAATAATGAAGCAGGCAAAATAAAAAGTATTCTCTCATCTTACTGCTTCATTCTGAAAAATTCCTAGCTCTGTGTGGATGCCTCCAAAAGGGACCTGGATACTATTTACCTAGCTGCACCTTAAGGAGGGAAGAAATATTGCTAGAATAATCCCCAACTCAGAGATATAAACTTCAATTGCCTTAAAATGATTTGGAAAGTAGTGAGTCACAGGGCAAGTTAGGGTTATCAGGTAGTTTTAGGGACATTGCAGGTAGGGACCTCCAGAGAGTTAAGGAAGGCTCCAGAGATAAGGACAAGAGGAATGCAATGAATTCTGGTGGGAATAGCAAACACTCCAGGACTAAGGTCAACAAGACATTCCCTAGGGAGGACAATGAAAGATAAGGAATGTGATAAAGGAAGATCCCCAGCTCAGTAGCAGATTAAGTGAGACCACCAAAGAACTAACCAATCAGGTAGGGAGAAAATATTTGCATTTGAATGGAGGATAACAGCTTTATTAACTACTGGAGCAGTAGTAACTACATGATGAACTATTTGGTAGAGAATATTTGGGGCATGACCCTATCACCATGTCTTGGTCCCAGCTCCAGTCACATAATAGAACACCAACAGAAGGCTATCCCACATTTGCTCAGTGTCCTTGGGTAGAACTGGGCCAAACAAAATCTCTTTTTTAGGATCCTCAAGTCTTAATATGTAAACAAATGTCCAAAGACCTAAGTGAATCTTGTCATTTTCTTTAGATTTGGGACTTTAAAAATTTATGTGTTTATTTATACAAGCACTGGGTACAGTCAGAAGCAAGGGAGGGTGAGAGAATTCACCAGAGCCAGAGCGGGGAACTGAACAGGCAGACTGATGAAACACACTGCTGAGGGAGCAGTGGGCAAGGCAGGAGAAGTCTGCGCTCCAAGTGGGACCCTCACCGGCAGCTGGGGATCGAACCGGCGCTGCAGAGGCTGCGGGCAGCTTCTCAGCCCAGCGCTCAACTGCTGCGCCACCATGGTGGCCCCAGATTTGGGACTTTAAATGATCGACTTTTTGTACCTTTTCCTAGCTCCTCAAACATTCTGGATAAAAGTTTTTGATTTTTCATTTACAACTTTAGCGTTAACTTCTCTGTGTATTAATTCCTTGATGTTTCAAATTATTCATATTAATTGACAAAAATTTTATTTCTTCTATATTATAGTCATCACTTGGATTAAAAATCTTAATCCTGAATTGATCTTAGTTCAAATTTTAATTTATATCTGAGTGGAATTATCAACACTTTGTTAGAACAAATAGTACTGAATAAGTTAATAATAGAAGTTAAGACTTCATTTTTATGTGGGATGAATATATAAGTGCATTTTAATACTGTTGTAAGTACCTTCATTATAAGTGAAAGTTTGTGTCTTTAAGAACTAATAAATTACCAGTCACTCTGTGCTCTGGGAATTTGGAGGACAGGTACATTGTCTTATTATTTTCATATCCTTGGTACTTACTATATAACCTACAATATCAGCAACTGCTCCCACAATTTACTAAGAATTTGTAATGTAACCAGAAACTTAAAGAGTTTCACAGACACTATGTTCTAGCTCTCAGGCTACTAAATGATGGATCTAGTATTTAGAATCAGATTTGTCCAACACTATGATCTTTAGGTACCATACTTCTCTAAATTTATTTTTAAAAATTCTTAATAAATGAGCAAAATTAAAGGAATTTATGTACACTATTACTTCTACACATTTGCTATTAGGACTTTGTATTGAGGTATTGTTGGTTTTTAATACTGTTTATGATTTAGAAATAGACATTTACACCAAAGAACACCTGCCATGTAAGTACCCATATTCCTCTACCTAGGGTTTTATAATTTACTGACGAGATTCATACTGATCCTCCAAATTTCATAGGTATACCTATTTTCCCTATTTATTATTAACTTCTGGGTATATTAAAATCTAAACTTTCCTAAAGAAATTTTTAATGTGAATTAAAATTAAGAATTTAAATTTAAAATGGCACATTGTTTCAAGTGCAAGGTAACTTGATTTTGCCAAGGTTATGTAGTTATGTGGATGTCATGTTAGCTCAATGACCTCTGATTCATGAAGTCTCCCAGATAATTCTGATAGACATGTGACTCTGTCGTCTCTTTACCCTGATGCTCTTCCATTTCTCAGTATGCCTGTCACATCTTGCCTTGTACTAGAGTTATTGTGTTCTTATCACCTTTTCAGAAATTTTTTTGCATGCAAACCCATGTCTTATTTTTGTTCAGACTCCTTTCATTGTCTCATATGTCATACTTACTTACTCTACAGTCAGAAAATAATGAATGAATAAATTTTAAAAAGCACAGTATATTGAAATTTAAGAAACAATGGTTACACTCAAAGACTAGGCATAAATTTTAAAAGTAATTTTCAGAGTAAAAGTGAAATTTCATTAAATTATGTTTAGACATAATTGATATAGCGAAATAATCAGGAATGGCATCTGAAAATATTAGATTTTTTTTTTGAGAATA